>NC_046665.1:109826962-109842349 GCF_010883055.1 Belonocnema kinseyi | reverse complement strand
AAATATATGTGTCTCAATTTTTTCTAGTGTCGAATAGTCTCAGTTATTGGCCGTTGAAAAGCAGTGTACCGGTAGTGGCGTTTTGGCCGTTTAAGGGTTAAAAAAGAAAGACAATACGGGTGAAAACAGACATGTTCTGATATAAAAACGAAATTTATGGCCGCCCTAGATCACCCAAAAAACGCAGCCCTCTTACAATTTTAATTATTAGTTTTTTTGATTGAATATTTGACAAACAAAATGAAAGTTAATACACGTTTTCTATAAATATAACAAAATTTTAGGCCACCCAAAACTCAGCCGCCGTTTTTCAATTTTCATTATTAGTTTTTTTACTGTAGAGTTTTCAACTAAAAAGAAAAGACTATACGAATAAAAATGGACTTCTGTAATAATAATAAAATTTGAGGCCACCCAAAAATTTCCCACCCTTGTTTCATTATGATAACTATTTTTTTTTATTTTAGCTTGAGAAAAAAAAAAAAGACAAGTAAAAATAGACAAGTTCTGTAATAAACGAATTCTGTAATAAAGAACGGTACTCAACAAACTTCGTTAGAGAGGAAATTAAATTAAAGTTTTTTTTAAGCAAAATTTTGTTTAAAAAATTATTCAGAATTAGTGAAAACGAAAGCTGATAAAGGCAGTATTACAATAGCGATTTTTAGAGATGTTTATCATGAAAAAAATATGCACAATTTGAATGATGAAGATAGTTTTCAAGTTGTAACAAATAATTCCACAAGAGAACTTAAAAAGGGTACTTTTAAAATTTTAGAGGGGAATGAGAATTTGAAAATATTTCGGTAAAAATAATAAGAAATGTCATGTGGATACAATAATTAATATTCATATACCCATAAAACAGACTATCCTCATCTATCTCATCTTCCTCAGACTATTCTCATTTTCCTCCTCCTCCTCCTCCTCCTCCTCCTCTTCCTCACCACCTTTTCATTCTGCTCCTCCAACCTCTCCTCCTCATTCTCCAACTCCACCTCCTCCTCTTCTTTATCTATCTCATTCTTTTTCTTCTCTCCGTAAATGTCTTTCTCATCTATCTTCTCTTATATTTCCTCTTCATCCATCTTCTCCTCATTTAGCTTACCTTCCTCCTCATCATTATTCTTCGTAACTTTAAAATTGTGCTGAAATTTTTTGCTTGAAACTTCTTTTTTCAGAGACTCAAAACGTAAATGCTTTTTTTTTTGTAAAAAAATTCATGAATGTTTTCACAAAAATTTTGCCATTAAGACGCCATTTTGAAAATACTAAAAGGGAAAATCGATCTTTGAACCATGGATTCTCAAAATTTAGACATTTATTCCACCGGTTAGTGAGATTCCAGGTTAATTACAAACTCGAAAAGCTTTGGAAAATGGTTCACAAAAAAAAAATTGGCACGAAAAATCACGTTTTTGTTTTGTTTAAACTGCATTTTGGGATAATAAATAAATTTTTGAGGAATTTCATTGGCACCGCCGGAAAGAGGAGATCTTAAGCAATAAAAATATATGTGTCTCAATTTTTTCTAGTGTCGAATAGTCTTAGTTATTGGCCGTTGAAAAGCAGTGTACCGGTAGTGGCGTTTTGGCCGTTTAAGGGTTTTAAACAACTGCAATCCAAATCTACAATCTAAAAAACCAGTAAGAAAAATTGAACAAAGGCGGCAAATTTTTGGGTGGCCTAGGGCGGCCTAAAAATGTTTATATTATTACGTAACATGTCTGTTTATACTTTTATTTTTTTTGCTTGCCAACTCAGCAATAAAAGAATACTAGTAATGAAAAATGAAAAAGGGCGGAAAATTTTTGGGCGGCCTAAAATTTTATTATTATGAATCGTATTTTTTTGCTTATCCATTTTTCCATCGAAAAAAAATATTTTGACGAAAATTGAAAAGGCGTGGCCTATTTTTGGGTGACCTAGGGCGGCCTCCAATTTTATTATTATTACAGATCACGTGTATTGACTCCTATTTTTTTCTTATGAAATCTGCAATCTAAAAAAACTAATAATAAAAATTGAAGAAAGGCGGAAAATTTTTGGGTGGCCTAAAATTATTACATTATTACATGTCTGTTTTTACTAGTATTTTGTTTTGCTTGCCAACTCAGCAATAAAAAAATACTAGTAATGAAAAATGAAAAAGGGCGGAAAATTTTTGGTCGGCCTAAAATTTTATTATTATGAATCGCATTTTTTTGCTTATCCATTTTTCCATCGAAAAAAAAAACTATTTTGACGAAAATTAAAAAAGGGCGGCCTATTTTTGAGTGACCTAGGTCAGCCTCCTATTTTATTATTATTACAGTGCATGTCTGGTTTTACTTTTCCTTTTTTTTTTGTAAATTCAAATATCGAAAAAAACTAGTAATAAAAATTGAAAAAGGGCGGCAAATTTTCGAGCAACCTAGGGAGGCTTCAAATATTGTTATTATAATAGAAAATCTCTTTTTTGCTTGTTTTTTTTTATTTTCAATTCAACTGTCGAAAAAAAAACTAGTGATAAGAATTCGAAAAGAGCGGTACATTCTTGGGTGGTCTAAAATTCTTATTGTTATTACAGAAAATTTTTTTCCTTGTATTTTTTTTTTCTTTTCAATTTAGCAATCGCAAAAAAACTACTGATGAAAATTCCGAAAGGGCGTTAAATTTTTGAGTGGCCTAGGGCGGCCTAAGTTTTTAAGCCGCCGCTGGAATTTTTCTACTTTGGTGTAATCTTTTCAATCCTATATCACTTCCGTAATTATGTGTGGGCGTCATACTTTAGACTCTTTAGAGTTTAGTCATACCTAAATATAGATTATAGAGCACAAATACCGTAGCATTTATTAACGGAATTTCACAATTGATTGGCTAAAAATACATATTAATAACCAACTAAATTAAAGCTCCATGAGAAATTCCATCACCAGTAGCGTATTACCGATTTTATTTTCCCCTTCTCTAGTAATTTTCTGTGAATATATTTGTCTATTAAAACATTCTAAACTTTTCCAATAACAAGCTTCCTGTATCAGAATGTCAATAGATGATCTTTTTTCTCTAATTATGTAATTCTCCTCCAAAAACTTGTTGATAATATTTTTACATTTAAGTCCTCTTTTAGTATTTTTGTTGTTACCTTACTGTGAACGATTCTCTGTTCCTGCGCTTATTTGAAACCAAGGACACAATATTGTATAATAATTGTTCAAATTCACTTTAGTAAGAAACACTATCTCTTTAATTTAGTTGTGAATTTAAAAAAGACTTAAATAATACTGAAATATGCAACCTTAATTAAAAATTTCCCAATTTGGAAAAGTTTTTAGTAAACCAAGGAGTATTTAACATCAAATAAGCGCGCCATTTCTGGCCAATAAACACGGCTCTCTAGCACATGCGCACTCGACAAAAATGCTGTTACCGAAAAAAAATAGTACCGGTGCAGTCGTAAACGTCAGTTCATGAGTCCATCTTCATCCAGCGATACAATCATAAAATAAATAGTTATGTGCCTTTTTTTTGAGTTTCAATTGTTCTAAATCAGATGAAAAAAGCATCGAGGAATCGTGTAAATAGTGTTGATTGTTGTTTTTTGAACAAATAAAGAGGACAAGTGTGAAAAGAGTTATTGATTGTGAGGCATATCCCTCTTTGCCACACCCCTCGGCCATTTTGGTCATTGGAACTATTGGAGGATTCCAGGCCAAAAGTTGGAGATCCAATAATTCGGGATGGATCAAATCACCCCGAAGGAGGTGAAAATCCTCGAAAACCCGGAGGATATTCAAGAAAGAAGAGAACAAGTTCTTGGGCGTTATTCGAATTTTAAATCAGAAGCACGAACGAAACGAGACAGACTTGAGGACTCCCGTCGCTTTCAGGTGATTTCAGATTTAATGACCTTTAATTCTGTTGATTGATTTAATCATTTCATTAAGCCAAGTTGGCATTTAGGGTCATTTTCTTTTATTATTTCAAAGCTGTGTCATGATTTCGGTTATTTATATCTAGATTAAAGATTTTCATTTGTTTTATTATGGTTCGTAAATTTATTATTTAAAAAAATTAAATTATGAAAATAATTTTTGTTTGATGATGTAAATTGTAAACAATTCTTCTTGCAATTTATGTTTAAATATAACCTAAACCTGTAATGATCGGGCTTCATACTATGTGGTCCGAAAATTCCATTTTTCATTTAAATCGTCTCCAAATTTTATTCCACAAAGAATGCGTTTTCCCATGAAATTTAATACGTATTTCCCATAAAAAAGATGTTTTTGTACATTTTATTCAGAAGCGTCTATGTCAGGTGACTAGAGTTGAAACTCAACTTTTCTCTTCACAATCAGCTATAGAACACTAATGAATAATTCTTATTTTTAATATTACACCCCCATGAGTCTGTTTTATAGGGTCCAAAAAAACCCCATAAATGAAAATTGGGTTTTGCGAGTTTTTGCAATTATTCTGATTTTTTTGCGTATTTTGAAATATAAATTGTTTTTAACACATCAAATATTACTTTATATCGATAATTAGATGTTTAGTAAAATTAGTTAAACATTTTATTATTGTTTATAGCAATTTTCTCTTAAAATAGAGTTAGAAAGTCACGGTTTTTTCTCAATTTTTGCACTTGTTTTCAATTTTTCAGTTAGAGGGAAACGATAATCAAATGAATTGAAAAAAAAAGATTTTTTAAGCCATTTATTATTATTTGCAATAAATAATAAATCCGTTTTTTCTTAAAATTTTCCATTTTTTGTCAAATTTTCAGTTATAGTGTTGTCATAATTAATGTAAGTTAACAATAATAATTTGTCCAATTTAAAATTAGAGCCCGATAATAATTCATGAAATTTGCTAGAAATAATTGTTTGAACAAATTATTATTGTTTATAACTATCCTTTCCTATATTAGTGCTGAAATTATTATTGTTTATAACTATCCTTTCCTATATTAGTGCTGAATATTTATGGTTTTTTGTTTATTTTTATTTTTTACTTAATGAGTTAATTATTAATGCAATTTAACCATAATAATTGTTTAAACAATTTATTGTTTATAACGATCTCCTTTTAGAGTAATCCCAGAAAATTGCAGTTTTTTCTTAAATTTTCAGCTTCTCTTTGAATTTTTAGTTAGGCACAAATAATTATCATTAATTTAAACTATTTTTTTTTAATTGCATTGATAAATTTGGTTGAAAATTTTGTTATTTATTGACTGAAAAAAATCTCTTTTGCTCGAAAATGTAATTTTTTTGTTGAAATATCAACTCGCTTTAATAGGAAAATCATATTTATTGGGTTTAAAAAGGAACTTTTTTGTTGTTAAAAAATTATGTTTTCTCTTTGAAACTTCAACTTTCTTATGAAAAAAGCTATTTTTGGTTTGATAATTTATATTTTTTGGTAAAAAAAAAAGTTATATAATTGAAAATGTATTGCAAAGCTCTTTAAATTGTTGAAAGTTTGTACTTTTTGTTTGAATTCAACTGTTTTTTATTTTTAATTAATTTTTGTTGTTGTAATTTCTACTTTCTTGTTAAAAATACATCTTTTTTTGTTGGAAAATACAATTGCTTGATTGTAAGTGAAACTATTTTGTTAAAAATTTACCTGTCAAGTTGACAATTTAGTTTTTTGATTGAAAATTGGTTTGTTATGTTCAATTTTACAAGAAATTATTTTTTTTTCATGAAAATTCAACAATTTGGCTGCCATTTTTTTCCTTTCTTGATTGAAAATTGGTTGTTGTTTTAAAAACGTCTTTTTGGGCATAAAATTCATCTCTTAGCATTAAAATGTAATTATATTGTTAAAACTCATCTAATTTTGTAGAAATTTAATATTTTTTGATAAATAATGCAACTTTTTGACTACAAATTAATCTGTTTTAGTTGAATTAAGGGCATGTGACACAGCTAAATACCTATATTACCGACCTCACTTTTTCAGTTCACTGAGTGTTTTTTTGAAACTAAAAACTTTTTTTGTAAATAATATATCCACCTGAAACTTTGGAAAATGTATTAGAGTACAATAAAGTACGTTTCGGTACTGCATTTTGGTAGAAACTTTACTGAAAATTATCTAATCTTTTTTCTAAACCTCGACATTTTTTTAACGTTCCAACTTTTTTTATACATAAAATATCGGTCTCAAAATTTGAGAAATGCAAGATCTAAAAGAAAACTACGTTTAAGTACAAAGCTTAATAATAAAAGATGTAAGAAAATATATTTCAACAATCAATTCCAACGGCATCAGCCGGTAACGTTGCACACGAAAATGCGAATCCTCTAGAGCCTCGTCTAGTGGCCGCCAGGGTTCGTATTTTCGTGTACAACGTTATCGGCTGATTCCGATGGTATTGATTGTTGAAATATTTTTTTTTACATCTTTTATTATTAAGATTTGTACTTAAACGTAGTTTTCTTTCGGCTCTTGCATTTCTCAAAGTTTGAGATCGATATTTTATGTATAAAAAAAGTTGGAACGTTCAAAAAATGTCGAGGTTCAGAAAAAAGATAAAATAATTTTCAGTGAAGTTCCTACCAAAATGCAGTACCTAAACGTACTTTATTGTACTCTAATACATTTTCTAAAGTTTCAGCTCGATATTTTATTTACAAAAAAAGTTCTTAGGTTCAAAAAAACATTCAGTGAATTGAAAAAGTGAGGTCGGTAATATAGGTATTTAGCTGTGTCACATGCCCTTAAGCTATTTTTTTATTTAAAATTAAAATTCTTTTGTTGTATTCATTTTTTATGGAAACAACTCTTTTCGAGAAAAGTCGGAAAAAGGGTGAAAAAAGTCGAAGTTTTTTAGTTTTTATATTATTCAATATCAGTGGAAATTTTTTTAATTTTACTGATTAGTAGACTCTTTGAAAAATATCACCATTTTTGATCCCTAAAAACTCCGTCTGGGTTGTTTTATTATTCCAAATTTCATAAAAATTAATTTCAAGAAAATAAAATATTTAAATAATCTCTATAAACATGAAAAAAGGTAAATTTATATTTAAGCTCCATAAGAAAAAAAATCGTCCAAATAATGGACAAAAGTTCGACAAAAAATAAACTAGTAAAATTCTCAGTTAAAAAATTAATTTTCAATAACAAAAGTTGAATTAAAGCAAAAGATACAATTTTTTAAACAAATGAGTTAAATCCTTAACCAATGAGACTTATTTTTAAACCAAAAAGAGGCATTTTAAAAAAACAGTTGAGTTGTTAACCAAGAAAGATTTTTCAGGTAACAAAGAAAAAAATGTTATCAAATAAAATATTGAGTTTTCAAGTGAAAAAAAATTGAATTCCCAATAACAAAAAAAGATCAATTTTCTAACGATAATGAAATATAATGCATGATACGTAAAAAAATAATTTTGCAACAAAAAAATTAACTAGTTTGCAAGAAAATAGTTAAATTTTAGAGCAAAGAAATGAATTTTTAACTAAAATTATGAACCTTCAACCAAAAAATTGTAAATCAATATTTCAAATAAATCAAAGAAGATTATATCATTATCAAAAAGATAAATTTACGACAAAACTGAAATAGTTTTATTTTCAGTAAAAAATAATTAATTTTCAATTTAAAAAAATATTTTTTTAAAGAAAAAGATTAAGTTTTAAAAAAATACATGAATTATTAAACGAAGAAATTAATTTTCAATGAAAAGATGAATTAATCACCAAAAAGATTAATATTCTACTAGATAAAAAAAGTTTCAACAAAATACAGAAATTTGCAAATTTTGAACCAAAAAAGGGTTTGATATGACTTTCTTTTCCATAATTTCGAATAAGTTGTTATTTATTCATTCGTGTAAATTTAACAACGTTATTTAGCAATTCTTCTGTTTTTTAATAATAATAATAATAATATCCTTGATTCATAATTAAATCAGTATATTTGAAAAGATGATTTTTGTTGGAATTTTTGAAAAAAATGCTGGAAGATTAATTTACTTGAAAATTTGTTTGTAAACCTAGCTTCAAAATAAATTTGCTTTAAAAATATTCCAGTTTGTTTAAAACCAAAAATGTAAATCATGTGCGACATATGAGTATATTTTCTAAAAATAAAATTGTTGTTTATTATTAAATAATCCTTATAATTTATAAAAGTATTTGATTATGCAAAGTTAAGAAAATGCCTTTTCCAGTATTTTAAGCGAGATGCGGACGAACTCGAAGGATGGATTTACGAAAAACTGCAAGCAGCCTCTGACGAGAGTTACAAAGATCCAACCAATCTGCAGGCAAAAATTCAAAAGCACCAAGCTTTTGAGGCAGAAGTTGCGGCACATTCCAACGCCATTGTGCAGCTCGATAATACCGGTTCCGAGATGATTGCTCAGCACCATTTCTCCAGCGATGTCATCCGAAAAAGACTGGGTATGATCAAAATTCAAAATCCTTTAATAAATGTCATTCATTTTCCATTCAATTAGGAAAAAATCCAATTAATAAAACGTCCATGGCGTTTTTTTCGATTAATATGTAAATAATATATTTAATAAAAATAATAATCAATGGCACAAAGGTGCTTTTCACTCTTAAAGGGCATACTGGGTGTATAATACCCAGCGAATTATTTGTGCTTTAAAAAAAACTTAACAAATTTGGATTTTTATCATTTTTATGCGCAGTTTAAGATCAATAAAATCGTTTAATCACGTAAAGTACGGTCAATCAAATACTTAAAAAGTTATGAATTTTAGAGTGAAAGAAGTCATTTTTTAATTTTTTTCTAACTATTTTAAATTTCAAAAACTGTTATGATACCTTTTTCTCCTTAAACTAGATAGATTAAACATCATTAATTGATTTTCTTGTAAAAAACTATCCAATACCGTCGACACAGCACACGTTTGAATACGCATGGGTGTTTAACACCCAGTATGCTCTTTATGTAATTTTACGGAAGTGTGTCCTTTAAGGGTTAATTTTAAAAGATTTCATTGGTTTCAATTAAAAAGATTTCAATTAAAAAAGATTAATTTTCAACAATATAATTAAACTTTTAAACAACGAGATAACTTTTCAACTTAAAATATAAATCTTTAACAAAAAAAAGTGATTTATTGACAAAGCGATACAACCAAATGTTTTAAACAAATTGGTTGAATTATCAAGTAAAGAAGAACGATTTTTAACCAAAATGATGCATTTTCATACAAAAAATGAAATTTCTTCTATAACAGATCATGTTTTAAATCAAAAAGATGAATTTTCTGTTGAAAAAGATTTTAGTCGAGTTTTAACGATGAAACTATGATTCTTTTTAACAAGAAATTATTTTCTACAAACAAAATTTGAATTTTCAATCCAAAAAGACGAATTTTTAACCAAAAATAATGACTTTTTAACAAAATTATTGAATTCTCTAGCAAATTGTTGCATTTTTATCAAAAAATATGAAAATTATCTTAAAGGAAAAGAATTTCTTGGTACAAAAAAAAAGTTGAGTTTGCATCCAAAAAAGATTCCAGTTAACTCAGTAACATCAAAAATTGAATTTTTGTAACAAAGAAATAAGACTGCGAAAAAACATTAATTTTCAATCCAAAAAGATGAATATTTTCAACCAAAAATGTTGAATTTTTAAACAAATAGTTCAATTTTCTACCAAATAGTTGCATTTCATCAAGAAAATATTTCAGTTCATTATTTAACAGCAAAATATAAATTTTAAACAAAAAGTAAATTTTCTACGAAATAGCTAGGTTTTTTAAAGAAAATAGTGTAATAGCTTAATTTCTAATCAAACAGTTGAATTTTTATTAATAAAAGATTTAATTTCTGCTAAAGCAAGTAAACTTTAAAATAAAAAAGACAAAACTTAAAAAAAAAAAGAGTTGAATTTTCAACCGAAAAGTTAAGGAAAAGATGCAATTTTCTATTAATGAAAATAAGTTCTGAGATTTTTATAAATTCTCAGAGAATTTATTTCTCGGTAATATTCTTATTCTCGCTATAGTTCTCAAAATAATATAACCGGTTCAGAAGTCTATCAATCGGGAAATGACCGGGAATTTTTTGAGATCGGGAAAAACCGGGAAATGACAGTGAATTTATTTCTTGACCGGAAATTTTACAAATTTTAAGAAGAAAAATTTGTCCAAATTCGATTTCAACAGTTTTTTAAAGTAATTAGTTGAATTGATATTTTATTAAATTATGATATCATTCAGTTTATAATGCGTAATTCGAACATCATTTACCTGAAAACTTCTCTATTTAATTTAATTTAACCATTTAATTAGACAAATTTAGATTAAGAAAAAGGACAATTATTTAATATTTAACAATATTTGGATTATAATTTAAAACGATTAAATTGAAGGGAAATATTCAAAAGTAAACAGTTTAAAACTTCATTGTTTGACATAGAAGGCTTTGAATTGTTAAAATTTCGAAAAGCTCTTAACATTTTAACGTTACAATTCTTATTGTTCTACTTAATAAAATGTTTAATTTGTAAGCGAAATTGTTGAATTTTGATGTATAAATAATAATTGAGCACGTAGTATTTTTAGAAAAATTTGAGTAATTTTAAGGGATATTTATAAGTTTTGAAAAGATTCAAAATTAATTAACAACTTAAAATGAAATCAAGTAATTTAAACGAAATTTTTGAAGAAAAAAATTTCAGAACTTCGAAACATATTAAAAATTTTTTTTTTATTTTAAAATATCTTAAAAAGCCTCTAAATTTTTTGTAAACTGCAAAAATCTACATTTTGTTTAAAATTAGGATGAAATTTCGTTATTTATAACCAAATTTTTATTTAGAAATCCAAATTTTAAGGAGATTTTTTTAAATTCGCAGGATTTTCTAAAATTTGTAGGACAAATTCAATTAATTTTTAAAGTTATTGAGAAGGTTTGAAAAAATTTCTAAAATAAAGCTAAATTTGAAAAAAAATTTTAATTACTTCTAGACTTTTCAAGATTTTGAAATACAATTTTAAAGTTTTGCAAAGATGCTTAAACTATTTAAAATAAAAATAATTTAAATTATAATTTAAGAACTTTAAAAAAATATATATATAAATTTTAAAATATTTATTGGTCTAAAATAACTGAATAATGTAACTGCAAATTCAAATATTTTGTTAAAAAAGTCAACTGATTAATTGCAAATAAACTTTTTTGTTGTTATTTTATGTTCTCGTTTTCAAAATTAAATTGTTTTATAGATAATTAGGCTTTTTGGCTTGAAAATTCAACAAAATGTTTTTTGTTTTTAATTAAAATTTTGTTGTGGAAATACTAATCATAACATTTTTTGCTAAACATTAATATTTTTTGTTGAAAATTCAACAATTTGGTTAACATTATTTTTCATTCTTGACTGAAAAATTTTTCTTGGTAGGAAATTAATTTTTTGGTAGAAACTTCATGTTCTTTTGAGTTATTTGTTAAAAATGCAACTTCTTAGTTGAAGATTTATCTATTTTGGTTGAGGATTCTACTATTTTATTGAAAATTAAAAAATTGAAAATTAATTATTCTTGATAGAAATTCATCTACTTAATTTTTTGGTTAAAAATTGAAATTTTATGGTTTAAAAATGCAGACTATTTATCTTTTTCCCATGAAAATTTAACCATTTGTTAACGGATTTAACTAAGAGGTAAAAATTCAATGTACTTGTAAAAAAAAATAGTTTTTTTTTTGTTTTTTAATTGAAAATTAGTTCTCAGTGGAAATGTAATTACTCCATTTTTCAGGGTGGCCGTTTTAATCGAAGAAAAAAAATTCCGAGTTTGTTTGTCTTATTTAACATTTTTTTATCACCTATTTGCCACCTATTTTAGAAAAAAATGTCACTTTTTTTGACAATAGGTACTGTAATTACTGAAAATAAAAATAGTGTTTTAGTCTAAATTATCTAATTTTTAACCAATTTAATTTTAAAAAATTTGATTAAGAAAAAGGATATTTATTTAATATTAAACAATATTTGACTTATAATTTAAGACGACTAAATTGAAGCCAAATATTTAAAAGTAAATAATTTAAAACTAAATTCTTTGATATGGAAAGCTTTGAATTGTTAAAATTTCTACAAGCTTTTAACATTTTAACGTTGCAATTTTTATTGTTCTATTTAACAAAATCTTTAATTTGTAAGCGAAATTGTTGAATTTTGGTGTATAAATAATAATTGAACACGTATTATTTGTAGAAAAATTCGAGTCATTTTAAGAGATATTTAGAAAACTTAAAATGATATCAAGTATTTTAAACGAAGTTTTTGAACACAAATTTCAGAAGTTCTAAACATTTTTTAAACTGAATAAAATTTTTCCTACAATTTTGAGAAAATCTTTAAAAAAATTTTAAAATCCTTGAATTCTTCTTGCGTCGTTTTAATAATATTGGAAATCTCTTAAAATTTTTAAAAATAATTTTACAATATGAAGAATCATTTTCAATTTTTTTAGGAATTTTAAGAAAATGTTTTTATTCGTTTGGTGCCTTTCACAATTCATAAAAAAAAATCAAAATTTTTTGTAAGCTGTAAAAATCTACATTTAGTTTGAAATTAATTTGTCAATATTTGCACCGAAATTTCGTTACAAATAAACAAATTTTTTCAATCAACACACGTCGTTAAAATGATTTGAAACTATTTAAATTGAAAATAATTTAAATTCTAATGAAAATTCAACAATTTGGTCCTTGGTTAAAAGTTGAACTAATGTTTTAAAAACGCTTTTTAGTTTTGATATTTTTCAATATGAATGGACATTTTTTAAGTTTACTGATTAGTAGGCTCTTTGAAAAATATCACCATTTTTTATCCTTAAAAACCCCGTCTGGGTTGTTTTATTATTCCAAATTTCACAAAAATTAATTTCAAGAAAATAAAATATTTAAATAATCTCTGTAAACACGAAAAAATATAAGTTTATATTTAAGCTCCGTAAGAAAAAAAAAATCGTCCAAATAATGGACAAAAGTTCGACAAAAAATAAACTAGTAAAATTCTCAGTTAAAAAATTAATTTTCAAAAAAAAAAGTTGAATTAAAGCAAAAGATACAATTTTTTAAACAAATGAGTTAAATCCTTAACAATGAGACTAATTTTTAAACCAAGAAGAGGCATCTTTAACAAACAGTTGATTTTTCAACCAAGAAAGATTTTTCAGTTAACAAAGAAAAAAAATTTTATAAAAAATATTGAGTTTTCGAGTGAAAGAAGCGAATTTGTGAAAGAAAAGTTGAATTCACAATAACAAAAAAAGGTCAATTTTCTAACGATAATGAAATATAATGCATGTTACGTAAAAAAATAATTTTGCAACAAAAAAATTAACTAATTTGTAACAAAATAGTTAAATTTTAGAGCAAAGAAATTAATTTTTAACTAAAATTATTAACCTTCAACCAAAAAATTGTAAATCAATATTTCAAATAAACTGAAGAAGATTAATTTTCAGTAAAAAAATCATTAATTTTCAATTAAAAAAAAGAAAATTTTTTTAAAGAATTTTTTTGAATAAAATTTTTCCTACAATTTTGCGAAAATCTTTGAAAATTTTTTAAAATCCTTAAATTCTTCTCGGGTGGTTTTAATAATATTGAAAAGCTCTTAACATTTTTTAAAATATTCTGTAAAATAATTTTACAAAATGAAGAATCATTTACAATTTTTTCTAGGAATTTTAAGAAAATATTTTTATTTTTTGTAGGCTGCAAAAATCTACATTTTGTTTTAAATTAATTTGTCAATATTTGCACCGAACTTTCGTTACAAATAAACAAATTTTTTCGGCCAACACACTTCATTAAAATGATTTGAAACTATTTAAATTTAAAATAATTTAAATTCTAATTTAAGAACCTTTAAGTTGAATAAATGTAAATTTAAAAATATTTATTGGCCTAAAATAACTGAATAATATAATTTTGACCATTTTTAAAGTTCATTGATTTATTCTTTAATTTAGAGTACTGAAAAGGTTAACCTGGATTTATATTTTTGGAACTTAATCGAAATCTTTGAACTCTATAATTTATGAATGTTAAAAATTCTGAATTTTGTCGTCTAAACTCATTAAACTTGAAATTATTCAGATGAAAAGTTTTAGTAGTTTATACGTGTATATTATTGAACAATTCAACAGACAATAGCATTTATCACGGCTATAAAAAATATACTAATCGACCCAGCGTGATGCTATGTAGCCTGAAGTGTAGTTGTACTCTTCAACTATTGAAAAAGGATGTTATAAACCCGCTTTTATTGAATTTAGAGATTTAAATGTAAGAAAATATAGGTCTCGGGTAGTTTCTAATAATGTTAAATTATCTTCTCTTTTTTTTTTTTGTCTACAGAGGAACTGCATCGCCTATGGGAACTGTTGCTTTCTCGTCTGGCCGATAAGGGCCTCAAACTCCAGCAAGCTCTCGTCCTCGTCCAATTTATTCGTCACTGCGACGAAGTCATGTTCTGGATCAACGACAAAGAGGCTTTCGTGACAACCGACGAGTTTGGCCACGACCTCGAGCACGTGGAAGTCCTCCAGCGGAAATTCGACGAGTTCCAGAAGGACATGGCCAGTCAGGAGTACCGTGTCACAGAAGTGAACGAGCTGGCGGACAAACTCTTGCTTGACGGACATCCTGAGCGCGACACCATTCTCCGTCGGAAGGAGGACTTGAACGAGTCCTGGCAGAGACTGAAGCAACTCGCGATTCTACGTCAGGAGAAGCTCTTCGGTGCTCACGAAATTCAGCGATTCAATCGGGACGCTGATGAGACAATGGCTTGGATCGCCGAGAAAGATGTTGTTCTTTCGTCGGACGATTTTGGCCGCGATCTCGCGAGCGTGCAGACCCTGCAACGAAAGCATGAGGGCATTGAGCGCGACCTGGCGGCTCTGGACGATAAAGTGGCAACATTGAGCGCGGAGGCTGACAGACTGGCGGGAATTCATCAGGCCGATCATTCCCAGCAAATCCAGGCGAAGCGGATTGAGATTCTCCAGTCCTGGGAGAGTCTCACGGGCAAGGCGAAGGAGCGACGATTGAAGTTGGATGAGTCCTACTATCTGCATCGGTTTTTGGCCGATTATAGAGATTTGGTCTCGTGGATGAACGACATGAGGGCGATTATTTCCGCGGACGAGTTGGCCAAGGATGTGGCGGGCGCCGAGGCGCTTTTGGAGAGGCATCAGGAGCACAAGGGCGAGATTGACGCTAGAGCTGATAGTTTTGATTCTACGACCTTGGCAGGTGAGAATACCATTTTACAGGGTGAAATTATTAATTTTCTACTAAATAAAGAAGAATTTTCAACAAAATAAATAAATTTTTAACCAAATAGTTGAATTTTCAACACAAAACATTAATTTTCTACTA
>NC_046665.1:109824802-109826862 GCF_010883055.1 Belonocnema kinseyi | reverse complement strand
ACCATTAAATTTCAATTTTAAGTATTTAAACTTTAAGAATTTTACTTTGAGTGTTTTAATTTGCAGTTTATTTTTCATTACCTCAAATGAAAAAATGTTTAGCTTTAGAATTTGAAATTGTTCATTTTCGGCAAAAAAAAGAATTTTTAACGAACTAAATAAATTTTTAAACAAATAGTTTAATTTCCATGGAAAATTATTAATTTTCTACTAAATAAAGAAGAATTTTCAACAAAATAAATAAATTTTTAACCAAATAGTTGAATTTTCAACATAAAACATTAATTTTCTACCAAAAAAGAAGAATTTTCAACTAAATACTTTAAATAAAATACAAAAAAGTGTAATCAAGTAATGATTTTGCAGTTTATCTGCATTTCATTTCAAATAGTTAAATTAAAAATATTTAAATTTCAATTTTAAGAGTTTAAAATTTAAGAATTTTACTTTGAGTGCTTTAATTTGTAGTTTAGCTTTCATTACTTCAAATAAAAAATGTTTAGCTGTAGAATTTGAAATTGTCAATTTTATTGACCATGAAAAGTGTTAGCGATTCGGAAAACCTTGTTTTTCACTGCTTAATGTTAAAATTATAAACGATAAAAAAAAAAGTCATTGTTTTTTTGTCGGTGCAGGAAACCAGCTTTTGGAACGAAAGCACTATGCAGCGGAAGAAGTGGCTCGTAAGTTAGAATCACTCGCCGAGGACAAATCCGCGTTGTTGAGCCTCTGGGAGAAGAGGCGAATTTTGTACGAGCAGTGTATGGATCTGCAGCTCTTCTATCGCGACACTGAGCAGGCTGACGCTTGGATGGCCAAACAAGAGGCTTTCCTCTCGAACGAGGATCTCGGCGACTCACTCGACAGCGTCGAAGCCCTGATCAAGAAACACGAGGACTTTGACAAGAGTCTCGCGGCCCAGGACGAGAAGATCAAGGCCCTCGACGAGTTTGCCGGGAAGCTGATTGAAGGGGAGCACTACGCGGCCGACGATGTCGCTCAGAGGAGACTCTCGCTCCTCGAGAGAAGGTCCATTCTCCTCGAGAAGTCGGCGCAGAGACGACAGACGCTCGAGGACGCCTACAGACTCCAGCAATTTGAGCGAGACTGCGATGAGACCAAGGGTTGGATCTTCGAGAAGCTCAAGTTTGCCACTGATGACAACTATCTGGACCCGACCAATCTCAACGGCAAAGTGCAGAAGCATCAGAACTTTGAGCAGGAACTGAATGCCAACAAGACCCGCATGGACGAGCTCGTGTCGACCGGCGAGGAGTTAATCGAGCGAGAGCACTACGCGACTGATCGGATCCGCTCGAGAACCGATGAGATTCTCTCACTCTGGTCGAGTTTGGCGCACGCCTCGGACAAGAAGGGCGCCAAGCTGCAGGAGGCCTCTCAGCAGCAGCAGTTCAATCGCACCGTCGAGGACATTGAGCTCTGGCTCTCGGAAGTTGAGGGACAACTCATGTCCGAGGACTATGGAAAGGATCTGACGAGTGTGCAGAATTTGCAGAAGAAGCACGCGCTTCTCGAGGCCGATGTTGCGTCGCACTCTGACAGGATCGAGAGTATCGCTCAAGCTGCTGAGAACTTTGTCAGTAATGGCCATTTCGACGCTGACAATATCAAGGCGAAGCAGGATCAGCTGCAGGGTCGTTATTCTGCCCTGCAGAGACCCATGAGTATCCGCAAGCAGCGACTTTTGGACTCTCTTCAGGTAATTAATCATTATTTTCGGGTGCTCCCTCAGGAAAAGAATTTGAATTTTTTATCCCAAAACGATTACTTTTTTGGCTAAAGAGAAGGAGAACTTTCAGGAAAATCAAAATACATTTTTGGATCAAATATTTGCATTTCCTACCCCGAAAAAGAAGAAGTTTCAAGAAAATAAATACACTTTTAACCAAATTGTTGATTTTTCAACAAAATAAATACATTTTTTATCCAAATAGTGTAATTTTCAACAAAAAACTTTAATTTTCTACCAAAGAAGAAGTTTTAATAAACGACATAAATTTTTAACAAATAATTGAATTTTAAACAAAATAAATATACTT
>NC_046665.1:109818446-109824702 GCF_010883055.1 Belonocnema kinseyi | reverse complement strand
TTTTGATCAAAATAAATACATTTTTAACCAAATAGTTGAATTTTCAACAAAAAACTTTAATTTTCTACGAAAGAAGAAGTTTTAATAGAGTACCTAAATTTTAAACAAAATAAATATACTTTTAACCAAATAGTTGAATTTTAAACAAAAAACTTCAATTTTCTACCAAAGAAGAAGTTTTAATAAACGACATAAATTTTTAACAAATAATTGAATTTTAAACAAAATAAATATACTTTAACTAAATACTTGAATTTTCTTCCCCGAAAAAGAAGAATTTTCAAGAAAATAAATACATTTTTAACCAAATTGTTGATTTTTCAACAAAATAAATACATTTTTTATCCAAATTGTTGAATTTTCTACCAAGAAAGAAGAATTTTTGATCAAAATAAATACATTTTTAACCAAATAGTTGAATTTTCAACAAAAAACTTTAATTTTCTACGAAAGAAGAAGTTTTAATAGAGTACCTAAATTTTTAACAAATAATTGAATTTTAAACAAAATAAATATACTTTTAACCAAATAGTGGAATTTTAAACAAAAAACTTTAATTTTCTACCAAAGAAGAAGTTTTAATAAACGACCTAAATTTTTAACAAATAATTGAATTTTAAACAAAATAAATATACTTTTAACCAAATACTTGAATATTCTACCCCGAAAAAGAAGAATTTTCAAGAAAATAAATACATTTTTAACCAAATAGTTGAATTTTAAACAAAATACATACATTTTTAACCAAATAGTTGAATGTTTAACAAAAAAGTTTAACCCTCTACCGCCCAAAGTGACATATATTTAACGTTTGGAAAACTTGAGTTTTTTTAAATATGACTTTGAGACGAACAGCAGTTTTTAACGCAAGGATTTACCTGAAAGTCAGGACGGTAATAAGCTAGAATTTTAGTTTTGTATATACTCCACCATAGGAATAATATGCCTAAATATCTCAAAATTCAGAAAAAAAGAAAGTTTTACGGGCGTTATGGGGTTAATTTTCTACCAAAGAAGAATTTTTAATAAACGATATAAATTTTTAACAAATAGTTGAATTTTAAACAAAATAAATATACTTTTAACCAAATATTTGAATTTGCTACCCAAAAAAGAAGGATGTTGATGGAAATGAATTTTTAATCAAATATTTGAATTTTCAGCAAAAAAAGAAAAATTTTCCAAAAAATAAATAAATTTTTAAGCAATTGTTAAATTTTAAACAAAATAAATAAACTTTTAACCAAATATTTGAATTTTCTACCCCGAAAAAGACAAATTTTCAAGAAAATAAATACATTTTTAACCAAATTGTTGATTTTTCAAGAAAATAAATTAATTTTTAATCAATTCTTGAATTTTAAACAAAATAAATAAACTTTTAACCAAATATTTGAATTTGCTACCCAAAAAAGAAGGATGTTAAAGAAAATGAATTTTTAATCAAATATTTGAATTTTCTGCAAATAAAGAAAAATTTTCCACAAAATAAGTAAATTTTTAACAAATTGTTGAATTTTAAACAAAATATCCAAATAGTTCAAGTCTCTACCAAAGAAGAAGAATCTTGATCAAAATAAATATATTTTAAACCAAATATTTGAATTTTAAACAAAAAACTTTAATTTTCTACCAAAGAAGAAGTTTTAATAAACGACATACATTTTTAACAAATAGTTTAATTTTAAACAAAATAAACACCCTTTTAACCAAATAGTTGAATTTTCAACAAAGAAAATTAACTTTCTAACAAAGCAAACAAAAGCAAGAAATTTCAAGAAAATAATTTTTTAACCAAATATTTTAATCTTCAACCAAAAAGTTAAATTCTTAACCAAACTTTCTAACAAAGCAAACAAAAACAACAAATTTCAAGAAAATAAGTTTTTAACTAAATATTTTAATTTACAACCAAAAAGTTAAATTCTTAACCAAATAGTTGATTTTTCAACCCAGACGAATAATTTTCAACAAAATAAATGAATTTTTAACCAAACAGTTGAATTTTCTACAAAATAAATAAATTTTTAAGAAATATTTAAATTTTAAACAAAATAATTCATTTCTAATCAAATAGTTGAATTTTCTACCAAAAATGAAAATTTTTAAATAAAATAAATAAATTGTTAAAAAATATTTGAATTTTAAACAAAATAAATTAATTTCTAACCAAATAGTTGAATTTTGTACCAAAAATGAAAATTTTTTAACAAAATAAAAAAATTTTTAACCAAATAGTTTGATTTTCTACAATAAAAGAAGAATTTTTAACAAAATATGTAAATTTTTAACCAAATAGCTGATTTTCCAATCAAGAAGGTTAATTTACTACCGAAAAATAATTTTCAACAAGATAAATTTTTAACCAAATAGATGAATTTTATACCAAAGAGGAACAATTTTCAACAAAATGATAAAATGTGTAACCAAATAGTGGAATTTTGAGCCAAGAAGATTTTTTTTCTACTAAAACGAATAATTTTTAACAAAATAAGTAAATTTTTAATAAAATAGTTGATTTTTCAAGCCAGACGAATAATTTTCTACCAAAAAATAATATTCAACAAAATAAATAAATTTTAAAACAAATAGTTGAGTTTTGAGCCAAGAAGATTAATTTTCTACTAAAAATAAAGAATTTTTAACAATTAGTCGAATTTTCAACCAAAAAGATAAATTTCCTGCCAAAACAAAATAAGTAAATTTGTAGCCATTTCAACCCAGATGAAGAATTTTCTACCGAAAAATAATTTTCAACCAAATAAATAAATTGTTAACCAAATAGTTGAATTTTCTACCAAAAAGACTAATTTTCAACAAAATAAGTGATTTTTTAACTAAATAGTTGAATTTTGTATCAAAAATGAAATTTAAAAAAAAAAAAAAAAAAAAAAAAATTTTCAAGAAATATTTGAATTTTCTACCAAAAATGAAATTTTTTTAACAAAATAAATAAATTTTTAATCAAATACTTAAATTTTCTACCAAAAAAGAAGAATTTTCAACAAAGAATTAAATCCGTACAATAAGAAACAGTTAAGGGCATCTGATACTTACAGTTTCCCCGGCTTTTCTTCCACAAAAATGAAAAATTTTTTAAACTGAATTCGGAGATGCTATAAAATATCGTAACGGACGTTTTTCATCTCTGCCTTTCCGATAATCTCGAAATTATTTATGAAATAAACTTTTTTGATTGCCTGCAAACAAGGTTAGTTCCGGGAGATTATTTACTATGTTTATTTGTGAGTCAAAAGTTTCCGTCCAAAAATATTGTGTAGTTTGGAAGTAACGCTCGGGTGAATTGTAACACACATAACCTCGAAATATACACGCACGTTGTTAGCAATGTCAAAATTTTTTTGATAAAAAAAGACATAAAAATGTGCGGGGACGTCCGTTAGCATGTTCGCTATCATTTCTCAGATTTTAAAGGCATAATCCTGGGAAAAAAGCCGGGGAATCTAATACTGACAAAATCGATACTATTTCCTGAGCGCTATACAAATTAATCACATTTTGCTAAATTAAAACTTTTTTGAATTAACCTACAAAAAAAGTATGTGGGGACGTCCGTTAGCATGTTCGCTATCATTTCCCAAATTTTTAAGACAATATATTTATTATTCTAGAAAAAAAGCAGGGGGAACCTAAAACTGGTAAAGTCGATAATTTTCTAAGTGTCACATGCCCTTAAGGGCATGTGACACAGCTAAATACCTATATTACCAACCTCACTTTTTCAGTTCACTGAATGTTTTTTTGAACCTAAGAACTTTTTTTCTGAATAAAATATCCAGCTGAAACTTTAGAAAATGTATTAGAGTACAATAAAGTACGTTCAGGTACTGTATTTTGGTAGGAACTTCACTGAAAATTATTTCATCTTTTTTCTGAAACTCGACATTTTTTAAACGTTGGAACTTTTTTTATACATAAAATATCGGTCTCATACTTTGAAAAATACAAGAGCCGAAAGAAAACTACGTTTGAGTACAAATCTTAATAATGAAAGATGTAAAAAAAAAAAATATTTCAACCATCAATTCCATCGGCATCAGTCGGTAACGTTGTACACGAAAATACGAACCCTGGCGGCCACTAGACGAGGCTCTAGAGGATTCGCATTTTCGTGTACAACGTTACCGGCTGATGCCGATGGAATTGATAGTTGAAATTTTTTTTGTACATCTTTTATTATTAAGCTTTGTACTTAAACGTAGTTTTCTATCGGCTCTTGCATTTCTCAAAGTTTGAGACCGATATTTTATGTATAAAAAAAGTTCCAACCTTCAAAAAAAAGTACCTAAACGTATTTTATTGTACTCTAATACATTTTCCAAAGTTTCAGGTGGATATATTATTTACAAAAAAAGTTTTTAGTTTCAAAAAAACATTCCGTGAACTGAAAAAGTGAGGTCGGTAATGTAGGTATTTAGCTGTGTCACATGCTCTTGAGCTTTTACTAAATCCTTTCTGCCCCAAAATCGTCTCACGCAATTTGTGGATGACCCCCACATTATTACGAATTTTCTTCCCTTTTTAGTATATATTCAGTTAAAACAAAATGTTTTTCTAAAACTCTCTTGAAATGATCATTGCAACTTGTTTGTCCAGGTTCAACAACTCTTTCGTGACATTGAGGACGAGGAGGCCTGGATCCGAGAGAAGGAGCCAGTCGCCGCAAGCACAAATCGTGGCCGTGACTTGATTGGAGTTCAGAATCTGCAAAAGAAGCACCAAGCCGTCCTCGCCGAGATCAACAATCACGAGCCGCGAGTCGCGACTGTTTGCCAAGCCGGGAACAAAATGTTACAGGAGGGACACTTTGCGGCTGAGGAAATCTCGCAGCGTCTGACAGCGCTGGACGAGCACTGGGGCTCGCTCAAGGAGAAGGCTCGTCAGCGAAAGCAAGATCTGGACGACTCTCTCCAGGCGCATCAGTACTTTGCCGATGCCAACGAGGCCGAGTCCTGGATGAAGGAGAAGCGACCAATTGTGATGAATGCGGACTATGGCAAGGACGAGGACAGCTCGGAGGCTCTGCTGAAGAAGCACGAGGCGCTTGTGAGTGACCTGGAGGCATTTGCGAGCACGATTCAAGTTCTGCGGGAGCAGGCCGCGGCCTGTCGGCAGCAGGAGACGCCGACGGTCGACATCGCCGGGAAGGAGTGTGTCGTGGCGCTCTACGATTACGCGGAGAAATCGCCGCGCGAGGTGTCGATGAAGAAGGGCGACACCCTGACTCTGCTCAACTCGAACAACAAGGACTGGTGGAAGGTGGAGGTGAATGACAGACAGGGATTTGTGCCGGCGGCCTATGTGAAGCGCGTCGAGCCCGAGGCTGGATTGACCGCCTCGCAGCAGAATCTCGCGCGAGAGCAGAGTTCGATTGCGGCGAGACAGGCGCAGATTGACGCCCAGTATGATGATTTGATCAGGTTGGCGCGAGAGCGCCAGGACAAGTTGAATGAGACGGCCAAGGCTTATGTGCTGGTACGAGAGGCGGCGGAACTCGCCACCTGGATCAAGGACAAGGAAAATCATGCCCAGGTTTGGAATATTATTTACTTTTTTTCTCTCTCTTGCTTTGCTTTCTTTATGTCCAGCGACAAAATAATTCCATTTTTAACAAATTGTTGAATTTGTAAGAAAATCAATAAATTTTTAACCAAATAGTTCAATCTTGAACCAAGAAGATTAATTTTCTAACGAAAATGAAATTTTTCTAATAGAATAAATAGATTTTTTAAGAAATATTTGAATTTAAAACAAAATTAATTAATTTCTAATCAAATAGTTGAATTTTCTACCAAAAATGAAATTTTTTTAACAAAATAAATAAATTTTTAACCAAAGAGTTGTATTTTCTACAAAAAAAGAAGAATTTTCAACAAAATAAATAAATTTTTAACCAAATAGTTGAATGTTGAGCTAAGAAGATAAATTTTCTACCAAAATTGAAATTTTTTAAACCAAATAACTAGATTTTTAAGAAATATTTGAATTTAAAACAAAATTAATTAATTTTTAACCAAATAGTTAAATTTTCAACCAAGAAGATTAATTTTCTACCAAAAAAGAAGAATTTTCAATAAAATGAATGCATTTTTAACAAATTATTGAATTTTCAAGACATTTTTATAATTTTAATATAATATATATATTTAAAAATTTGTCATAAGGACAACCGCAGGATTTCGCCGGGAGCGGGTGCTAATCTGAAAAATTGCACCCGCTTCCAGCGAAATCGCGG
>NC_046665.1:109782411-109818346 GCF_010883055.1 Belonocnema kinseyi | reverse complement strand
GTAAACTTTCAACCAAATAGTTAAATTTTCAACCAAGAAGATTAATTTTCTACCAAAAATGAAGAATTTTTAACTAAATAAATAAATTTTCAAGAAATATTTCAATTTTAAACAAAATAAATTAATTTCTAACGGAGTAGCTAAATTTTCTACGACATTTTTAACAAATTATTGAATTTATAAGAAATTTTTATAATTTTAATATAATATTTATATATTTATATTTATAATTTTCAAAATGTTCAGGATAATTAAACTTGAATGTTTCACAATATTTTCCGCCGCATTTGAAATTCTGCAATTAGGAATGGTGAAAATGGCAGTGACTTGATTGGACTTTTAGTTAAAAAATCTATCCAGTCATTTTAAATGTTACTTTGAAGTATATGATACTTATTAATGATATATTTATTGTTTTTAAAATTTCAATAACTATAATTTAAATTTAGTTTTCAATGTGCAATTTTAAAACAATTTAATCTTTGAGGCCTTAAAACTAAAGTTTTTTCTTAAATTAATTTTTAGATTAATTTCTGAAGGTATCAAAATTTAAATTTCACATTATTGTAAGTTTAGATTCAAATATTCAAAATTTCTAATCCGTTTCGCTATTAAATATTTTTTAAGTTCATATTAAAAGCCTTGATAATCATTTTTGAATTTAACAATTTTACAATTTCAAAAAATGAAGTCAAATATTTTGTCCAAAAATGTATTTATTTCCTTCAAATTTCATATTTTTTGGGTAGATAATTCAACAATTTGTTAAAAACGTATTTATTTTCTTAAAAATTCAACAATTTGTTAAAAATCTATTTATTTTTTTGAAAATCCATCTTTTCCGGGAGAGAAAATTCGAATATTTGGTTAAAAATTTAGTTTTTTTTTCGAAAATTCTTATTTTTCGGGTAGAAAATTCAAATATTTGGTTAAAAATTTATTTATTTCCTTGAAAATTCTTTTTTTGGTAGAAAATTCTAATATTCAATTAAAAATGTGTTTCTTTCATTAAAAATTCTTCTTTTTTGGGTAGAAAATTCCAATATTTGGGTAAAAATGTATTTATTTCCTTGAAAATTCAACAACTTGTTAAAAATATATTTATTTTCTTGCAATTTTTTCTTTTTGGGTAGAAAATTCAAATATTTGGTTAAAAATTTAGTTCTTTCCTTGAAAACTCTTCTTTTTGGGTAAAAAATTCAACAATTTGTTAAAAATGTAATAGTTTGTTTGGAAATGCATCTTCTTTGCTAGAAAATTCAAATATTTCGTTACAAATTTATTTATTTCCTTGAAAATTCAACATTATTGCAAGTTTAGATTCAAATATTCGAAATTTCTAGTCCATTTCGCGATTAAATATTTTTTAAATTCATATTAAAAGCCTTGATAATCAGTTCTGAATTTAGTAATTTTTGATGTAAATGTAAAACAATTTCGAATTAAAAAGCTTAAAATTTTACAATTTCAAAAACTAAAATCTCATTATAACAATATTTTTTTGTATTCTTTATCTGAATTTTTTATTTTCTATGTAAGATCTTAAAATTTTCCGATTTTTATTGAAGATTTAAACAAATAAATAATTTCAAATTGAAAATTTCTAGAATGATTTCTGAAGGAAGATTTTTAATTAAAATAATTAAAAATTCAGTTCAAAAATTAAAAAAAATTAAACTATTATTAGGAATTTAAAAATTATTAAATTTTAAGCGATTTAAATTCAATTCAAATAATTGCATTTTTTAAGGGTTTGAGCATAAAAAAGTGTTGATATCACAATTTTTGGTGACTAAAAGTTTTTTCAGTTTAAAATAAAGTTTGCATTCTTTAAGTTTTAACGTCCCGGAATAGATTTATTTTTTATTTTAACACTGCATTTAAAATTAATATTTATTTTGAAGTTTTTAAAAAAATAAGCCAATTGTTTTTTTCTTTTAACAATTTAAAATTGTGAAATTTTAGAAGATAGGACTTTAAAAGATTTTATTTATTTTTCAATATCAAATTTTGATAGATTTGAATTTAAAATTATTCAAATTTAAAATTTTCAATCTTTAAATATTCAATTTTGAACGCTTCTAATTATAAAGAATACAATTTCAGTACCTCTGAATTTTTAATGACCCAATTTCCAAAATTTGAATCCTAAAATAATTAATTTTTAACATTTTGACAGTCCTATTTTTGAAAATTTCATCTAAAATCATACTAGTTTCGTGATTTTTCAATTCAAATTCAAATTGTTTAATTTGTAGCGCTTTGACTTAGAAATTAAACAATTCGTCTTTTTTTAAAATTTTTTAGACGCTGGCCACTAGAAATTCTTAATAATTAATTCTTATTTGAAAAGATTAATGAATTACTTAAAAATTAAATTTAAAAATTTATTTCATAGATTTCAGAAATATTTTTTAAGAAATTTTAACTTTTCACAGATTTTAAATGTTTTCAAAATGTTTGAGAAAATTTCAAAAGATTGAAGAAATATTTCAAAACATTAATAAGGATTTCAGATAATTTTTAGAATTTGAAAAATTTAAAAAAGGGTATATTATCCCAGATTTCAAATATATTAAACAATTTCAAAAGGTTTTAATAAATTTGAGATTTTAAAAGATTTCCATGATTTTAAACGAACGCAAAAGATTTCACTAACAAAGATTAAAGAAAGATTGCACAAATATTTTTAAAAATGTCAAAGATTTCAAAGATTTTACCAAAATTTTCAAAGATTTTAAAGATTTTAATTTAATACAAAAAATTTCATAAAATATCCCAAAGAATTTATAAGGATTTCAAGAATTTCAAAAAGGGTAAATCGCACCAAATTTCAAAGATTTTAAACTTCCAAAAAATTTCAATAAATTTGAGATGCCAAAAGATTTTAATTATTCAAACAAACACAAAAGATTTCGTAATATTTTAAAACATTTCACAAAGAGTTTAATGATTTCAAAGATTTTTCAAAAAATTAAAAAGATTTCAAAGATTTTAATGAGTTCAAATAAATGCAAAAATTTCATAAAAATATTTCAAAGAATTCATATGGATTTCAGGAGATTTCAAGAATTAAAAAAAGGGGTATATTACACAAAATTTCAAAGATTTTAAACTTTCAAAAAGTTCAAATAAATTTGAAATTTCAAAAGTTTCAAAGTTTTTATACAGATTTAAAAATATTTAACAAAGATCTAAAGGATTGTAACAATTTTACCAAAATTTTAAAACGTTTCAATAAGGTTTAAAGTATTTTAAAGATTTTAAATAAATTCGAAAGATTTAAAAATGGGTACAGTAATTTCATCGGATTTTAAAGATTTTTAATGATTTCAAATTAGTTTGGAAGATTTCAATAGATTTCGAACATTTCACAAATAATTCACAAAGATTTCCAAGGTTTAAAAAAGGTTTCGAACTTTACGCCAAGATTTCAAAGATTTTACTACGATTTAAAAAGAGTTCCAAAATGTTAATGATTCCAAGTAAATACAAAATATTTCACAAACTATTTCGAAGATTTTAAATGAGTTCACTTTTTTTTTGACAAATTGAAAAATTTCACAAAAGTTTCAAATATTTAAGTGATTTGAAATAAATACAAAGGAGGTAGGAAAGATTTCGCTAGTATTTCCAAGAATTTATAAGAATTTCCAAATATGTCGAGAATTAAAAAGATATCAAAGATTTCAGAGATTTCAAAAAATGTGCAAATATTTCAAGAATTTATAAGATTTTACAAAATTTGAAAAAGATTTCACAGAAATTTCAAGATATTTTTCGGCTCAAAATTAATTTATAGAACTGAAAAATTAACTATTTTATTTATGCTTAAACACAGATCTTTTTTATTGGAAGAATTAACTTATTTCTTGAAAATTTCTCGTTTTTGTCAAATTCAATGGTTTTTAATTTAAAATCATCACTGGTTAGAAAATGAACGATTTAATTAAAAATGCATTCGTTTCTCAAATTATGTTAAATTAAAAATATTCGTGTTTTTTTAAATTAATTAAATGAATTTTGAAGTGTTCAGTTTTTGGTGGAAAAGTTTTCTTTTTTTGTTTAAAATGTCAACCATTTGATTAAAAATGCATGCATCTTTTTTTATTGAAAATGGAACTATGTGGCTAGAAATTTATCTTTTTTGATAGAAAACTATTTTTATTGTTTTAAAATTCATATTTTCGGTTGAAAACTCAATTTTTTTTTTTGTAAACTAATTTATTTGTTCGAAAATTTAACCGAATTTGAAATCTTCATCAGTTAAATAAAATTAAAGGCCCGATTTTATAAATTATTTTCAATCCTTAAATTATTTCCAAGAAATAAATTCATAATTAAAAATTTGAAATTTTCTTATTTTTAATTAAGAAAAAGAACATATTTTTAATACTTAACAAAGTTTGACTGTTTATTTAGATTGAGAAGTTATAAATCAAATATACAAAACTTAACAATTTGAATCTGCATTCTTTGAAGGAGAAAGCTTTAAATTGTTAAAATTTTCTGAGACCTAAATTTAAACTTTGGACGTTGCAATTAAAATTTTTCTTTTTAAAAATAATTGTATTTGTAACTGAAATTGTTGAAATTTGATATATAAGTAACGATTCAGTTTAATTCTTATTTGAAATTTCGAAATTTTGAAGCTTTTTAACTATTTTGAAACAGTTTAAAATAATACAAAATTTTCTTAAGATTCGTAGGAATATTTTAACTGATTTTATATTTTTTTTAAATTAATTTTTAAAGAATGTTTAAACAGATTTCAAAGAAACACAAATTTTAATAAATATAACAATTGAACCATTATTAATACAGAAAAAAATTATGTTAGTTTAAGAGACATTCAGAGTTTTTAAAAAGTTTAAACAATAATTAAAAACTTGAAAAGATTTACAAAAATTTTGGACAAAATACAGATTCTTGAAGAATTCGAAAAAAATGTATAAAGATTCCTGCCAAAATTGATTTTTTTAATTTTGGGTTAATCAACAGTTTTTTCATTGATTTGAATTACTGTTGAGAAAATATTTGAACTGATTTCTAGAAAATTGCCTGAATGGTTAAAAAAATAATCTGTAAAATTGTAAAATAATTTTTTCAATTTTGCAGAATTTATTAAACCTTTTAGGAAAAATTTGAAACATTTTAATAGATATTTAAAAGTTAAAAAAATTTAAACATTTAAGTTGAAAGTACTTTAAAACAATCTGATGAAACAAAACGTAGATTTTTCAAAATGTTGAAGTTTTTCAGACTTAAAAGAGTTTAAGATAATAAAAAATATTGTTTAAGATTCTTGGGAAAATTCAGTGATTTTTTTATTTGAAAAACATTGTTTTAAGAGGATATTTAAAAGGATTTCAATTTAGAGCATGGAAAGTAATAGCGGTTTTTTATTACATTATTTTATATTTTTTTCCTTTTTTAAAAGAATTCTTATTTTTTTCGCTGTCTTTATGATATTTTTTGTTCAAAATTTATCTCTTTTCGTTCAAAATTTAATTGTTTGCTAGAAAATTTTATAGTTTTTTGGATAATTTAACATTTTCGTTAAAAAGTCATGCATGTTGTTTAAAAATTCAATAATTTGATTGAAAGTTGAACGACTTTGTTAAAAATTAAATCATTTGTTTGAAGCTCATCTGTTTTGATGAAAATTTACCTACTCGATAAAAAATTCATTCTTTTTTAGTTGAAGATTCATAATTTTAGTTGAAAGTTAATCTCTTTGGTTTAAATTTCAAAAATTTGATGAAATTAAAAAAAAACCTTTTCTGGTAGAAAATTAGTCTTCCTGTTTGAAAATTAAAATTTTTGTTGTCAGAAGATTCACCTCTTTGGTTGGTATTTAACTGTTTTCTTGAAAATTCGTTTCCTTTGAAGATTCATCTCTGGTTGAAAATTCCCTTTTTTAAATTAAATAATTCTTAGTTGAGATTTTTTGTATTTTGTTGAAAATTCGTCTTTTTGGTAGAAAATTTATCTTCTTGTTTGATAATTAATTTTGTTAGAAGATTCACCTCTTTTGTTGAAAATTTAACTATTTTGTTAACAAATCGTCTTTTGTGGTCTAAAAGCCGACCACTTTGTTGGAAACTTTGTTAATATTCGTCTTTTTGTATAAAAAATTTAGTCTTGGATGGCGAATTATTTTTTTCTGTAGAAAAATCAACTGTTATTGTTCAAAGGGAACTATTTTGTTGAAAAATAAACTTTTCGGGTTAAAAATTAAGTTTTCTGTTGTAGATTCTATTGTTTTTTTGTAAGAAAATGATTTTTTTTGGCTTGAGAATTCAACAAATTTGATTGCATTATTTTTTCTTACTTTGTTCCCAATTTAAATTGACATACCAAATATCGAATTTTTCTTAGAGAATTTATATATTGTGTTGAAAACTCATGTTTTTTTTGTTGTTGAAAATTAATTTGTTCAACTAAATATTTAACTAAACTATTTTTGTTTGAAAATTTCTATTTTTGTTGAAAATTCCATTACTTGGAAATTCTTTTTTAAAAATTAAATTTGATTGTTTTTGATTCAAATGTAAAATATTTTTTGGTTGTGATATCCGATATTAAATTTTTCTTCGAGAATTTATATATTGTGTTAAAAATTCAGGTTTTTTTTGTTGAAAATAAATTTGTTCAACAGAAAATTTAACCAGACTATTTTTGTTTGAAAATTTAACTATTTGGTTTAGATTTTAACTATTTTCTTAAAACTTCTTTTTTTTAAGATTAATTTTCTCAACTGAAATTTTAAATCTCCCATTTTTTGTTGTAAACGTATGCATATTTTGAATTTGTTGGAAAATTCGTCTTTTTACGATGAAAATTCCAAAAACTTGTAAAAAAATCGGGAAGATTTTTTAATTTTGCAAAATGTATTAAAAGTTTTAGGAAAAATTCGAATCATTATAATAGATATTTAGAAGTTAAAAAAATTTAAACATTTAACTTGAAAGTATTTTTAAAATCTGATAAAACAAAACTTAGATTTTTCAAAATTTTGAACTTTTCAGACTAAAAATACTTTATGAAAATAAAAAATGTTTCTTAAGATTTCTGGGAAAATTGAGTGATTTTCTTATTTGAAAAACACTATCTTAAGAGGATATTTAAAAAGATTTCAATTTAGAGCATGGAAAATTTTAGCGATTTTTTATTACATTTTTTTTTCAAATTTTGAAGTTCTGGTAATATATTTTTTAGATTAAAGTTGGTTGAGACTCACCGGTAAAGTAATGGTTTTAAGTAATTGAAACGAAGTGTCTACGTATAACAACAAAATTTTTGCAGGTTTTGTACAAAAAATATAGAAGCTTTTTAAGAATTATGAAAGGCTTCAAAAGAATAAAAACATTTCATTATCATGAAATATTTTGTTGAGAGTTATTTGCAAAAAATGAAATTTGTTTGTTTTTTATTCAAATGTAAAATATTTTTTGGTTGTAATATCAAATATTACATGTTTTTCGAGAATTCATATATTGTGTTTAAAATTCATGTTGTTTTGTTGTTGAAGATTAATTTTTTCAACGGAAAATTTAACTAGGCCATTTTTGTTGGATAATTGATATTTTTTGTTGAAAATTCAACTACTTTGTTTAAATCTGAACTATTTTGTTAAAAGAAAATTTTGTTTCAAGATGAATTTTTTCAACACAAATTTTAACTATTCCATTTTTGGTGAAAAATTTATGTGTATTTTGAATCTGTTTGCGAATTAGTTTTTTTTTGTTGGCTGAAAATACAAAACTGTTTAGTTCATCATGATCATCAAATATTTTGTTGATTTTTCGTTGATAATTTATCTTTTAGATTGAATAATTAACTCTTTTGTTAAAAACTAATCTCATTTAGCAGAAAGTTAATATTTTAGATTGAAAAATAAACTAATATGTGTAAAATGCAATATATTTCGAATTAAAATCTTTATAACTTGGAAGCCTTTCATATTAAGTTAAATAAACATCTAAATTAATTTCATTAATAAGAATTTATCCCAGCTCAAAATAAAAATGTGAAAATTGGTAATATATGCAAATATTCCGAACTGCTTGTAGGTTCAAGATGTCGGGGAAGATTTGGAACAGGTCGAGGTGATGCAGAAAAAGTTTGACGACTTCCAGGCAGATCTGAAAGCCAACGAAGTCAGATTGGCCGAGATGAACGAGATTGCCGTTCAGCTGATGAGTCTTGGACAGACCGAGGCGGCCTTGAAAATTCAAACGCAGATTCAGGACTTGAACGAAAAGTGGACGAGTCTGCAGACCCTGACAGCGGAGAGAGCCAGCCAGCTTGGATCGGCTCACGAAGTCCAGCGATTCCATCGAGACGTGGATGAGACCAAGGACTGGATTCGTGAGAAGGACGCAGCCTTGAATAATGACGATCTCGGGAAGGATCTGAGAAGTGTCCAGGCGCTCCAGAGGAAGCATGAAGGACTTGAGCGAGATTTAGCGGCTTTGGGTGACAAGATCAAGCAGCTCGATGAAACGGCTAATCGTTTGATGCAGTCGCATCCGGACACGGCCGAGCAAACTTACGCCAAGCAGAAGGAGATCAATGAAGAGTGGACTCAGCTGACTGCCAAGGCCAATAATCGGAAGGAGAAGCTCCTGGATTCTTATGATTTGCAGAGATATTTGAGCGACTATAGGGATCTGATGGCCTGGATTAACTCGATGATGGGACTTGTCGCTTCTGAGGAACTTGCTTCCGATGTTACCGGCGCTGAGGCTCTGCTTGAACGTCATCAGGTATGTGTTTTCTTTTTTAAGCAGCTGGGAGTTTTATTCGAGGGGATCACAAGAGTTGGGGCATAAGTTTTCACTCGAAAAAATAGGTTTCGGTCTTTCGCAATTTTTAAATTGAAATATAAAATTAACCCTCGAAAAGTACACTGGTGCGAATTCGCACCCGGAGTTTTTTTATTTTGTTGACATTTATGCAAACACTGCTGCAGCGGATTATCTCCATATATGTTAAATATGCGTGATATATGCTAATTGTTTATTATATGTTCAATATATTAAATATTTAATATTAACATTGCAAAGAAACCAATTTGCACCAGTGTACCGTTTACGTATGCTCGGTTGGAGCGTACCGTTTTGAGGGTTAATAATTCAACAGGGTGGCCCCACTGGAAAAAGAAAAAATATTTCTTAGAATAATTGAAAATGATTTTTCATTTTAATAAACTAATTTTAAGAGAATATTTAAAAAGATTTGTAAAATTGTCGAAAAGGATTGTGAAAGATTTTAAGAAATTTTTTTTAATTATACAGAATTAAAAAAACAAATTAATTTGAAAAAATGTAAAACAATATTTATGTGTTTCAAAATTTTGAAATTAAATTTCAAAGCATTTTAAGGATTTTTTAAACTTTTAAAATAAAAAAAAATTTAACTTTTTATTTGGAAACGGGAATTTTCAAATTTTAACGAATTCCGAGCTAGTACTGGAAATTTTCGAAAAGAAACGGCTTGGAAACGGGAATTTTACAAATTTTTAGAAAAAAAATTTCCAAATTTGATTTCAACCGTTCTTTCAACAATTAGTTTAATTCTGATATTTTTTTAACTGTGTTGTCATTCAGTTTAGAGTGCGTAATTCGAAAATCTTTTTCTTTAAAAATTCATTTTAAATTTAAAATTTTTAAGCGTGCATTTCAATTTAAAGACGTGAACAATACAAATTAGAAGCGTTCAATATTGAAGACTTTTGATTAAAATATTTTTAGTTGGTCAACTGTGAATATAAATTAATTAATGATTTTTTAAATTGAATTAGACTTTAAGATTTAAAAAGTAAATAGTAATTGATTGTAGAAAACGATTCGGAAGGTCTTATAACTTTGAAAAATCTAAACGTGCGATTGAAACTTTATCAAATATTTTTAATTTTAAAATAACTTCAAAATAATATATTTATAATTAAAAACTTTTATTAAATTTCAAATATAATTTCAGTCTACAATATTCCATTTTTATAACATGCAATTTGAAATTTTTCAATTAAGAAAAACAACAGTTATTGAAAAATTAAAAATGATTTTTCATTTGAATAAACTAATTTTAAGAGAATATTTAAAAAGATTTATAAAGATTATAAAATTTTCGAAAAGGAATGTGGAAAATTTTAAGAAAATTTCTTTAATTTAGGAGAAATAAAAAAAAATTAATTTGAAAAAATGTAAAACAACATTTAGATGTTTCAAGATTTTAAAATAAAATGTCAAATTATTTTAAGGATTTAGAAAAATTTTTAAATAAAAATAATTTAACTTTTAATTTGGAAACGGGAATTTTTCCAATTTTAACGAATTCCGAGCTAGTGCTGGAAATTTTTGAAAAGGACCAAAATTATGAATTGGAACAGGAGCTTTTTCCAAGGAATTTAAATTCTGAGTTGAAACTGGCATTTATCCAAAAGCATTATAATTTTTCGTGGAAGATGTATTTTTAAAATTTAAATAAATTTCGAGCTGGAACAATGAATTTTTTGAAAGAATGAATTCTAATTCTAAGTTACACAAGGAATTTTCAATTTTTTACCAATTTTGAATTGGTACTGGAATTTATCCAAGAGAATAACAATCTGAATTGATAATCGAATTCTTAGTTGAAATGGAGAATTTTCGTAAATAATTTAAATTCTTGATTTGAACAGGGATTTTTTTCAAACGAATTTCATTTCTGATTTGAAATGAAGAATTTTCTTAAAGAATTTATATTCTGGAATTGAACTGGGAAATTTTCATTTCTGACCAATTGTGAGCTAGAATTGAAGTTTATCCGGCAGAATAATAATTTTTAACGGTAATTTGAATTTTTCAAACAAAATTCTTATTCTTTGTTAAAGCGAGGCATTTTCGAAAAAAATTTAAATTATAAATTTGAACAGGGAATTTTACAAAAATTTATAATTCTTGTAATTAGTTGAAATGAAGAATTTTCGAAAAGAATAAAAATTCATGATTTCAAAAGGGAATTTTTCTAAAAGAATTAAAATTTTGGATTTAAAATGGAATTTTCAATTTTTAACCAATTCTGAGCTGGAATTAGAATTTAAAATTGCTCTAAAGGGAATAATTTTGATCATTTTTTAATTCATTGATTGGTTCTTCAATTTAAGCATTGAAAATGATCACGTGGATTTATATTTTTAGAACTGAATCTGAATCTTTGAATTCTACAGTTTATAAAAGTTTAAATTTTTTATTCTTATTGAGCATTTGAATACAAAATTATAAAACAAATTTTCAACTTCAATTTTCAAAGTTTAAAATTTAAGAGTTTGACTTTGAGTGCTTCAATTTGCAGTTCAGTTTTTAATACTTCGAATCGAACATTTTTTAGATTTAGTGTACGATTTTTTTAATTTCAATGACTAAAAAATGTTTGTGAATCGGGAATTTTTTTTCTTTGTTCAAAACTGCCACCCTGTTCAAAATCTTTGGAATTTATAGTATCTATTATCTAAAATAATAGAAAACCAAGAACCAGGCTGGCCTCTGGATCTTTGAAATTATTGAATTTATTTTTTATCCGGGAATTTTACAAATTTGTAAAGAAAAAAAAAATTTTCTCCAAGTTTGTCTTCAACAGTTTTTTAAATAATAAGTTTAATTTTTATCCTTTTCAATTATGCTATCATTCAGATTGCAGTGCGTAATTTCAAAATATTTCACTTACAAATTTTCCATTTTGGATTTTAATTTTTCAGCGTGCATTTTTCACTCTAAGTATTGTAAATAGAGTGTTGAACTTGGAAAATAAAAAATTAGTGGCGTTTGAAATCGACAATTTTGGATAAAAAATCTTTTTAGTTGATCAAAAGTGAATATAAATTATAATATTTTTTGAAATTGAACTAAAAATTAAGGATTAACAAGTGAATAATAATTGATTTTACAAAGACGATTCGGAATTAATTCAAAATTTAAGAATTTCCAGAGTTTAACATTAAAAATGAAATTATTCCAATTGGAATTTTGAAATTCTTAATGCAGTTAAATAAATGTAATAAACAAATTTAGCAAATGAATGTAAACTCGCGATTGAAACTTTATAAACTATTTTTTATTTTTAAATAACTTCAAAATAATAATAAAATTTAAAATATTGTTTTAACCTAAAATTTGAAATTTTGTAATGAAAAAAAAAACACTGATTATTTAGACATATTTGATTGTTTCTTTAAAATCGGCAATTATAAATCAAATATTCAGAATAAACCAAACTAAACATTGATCATTACAATTTTAATTGTTCTATTTGAAAAAATTGAATTTACAAGTAAAATGATGAATTTTAATGTATAATAAATATGGAACATCCATAATTCCTAGAAAAAATTCAACTAAATTGAAGAGATATTTAGAAAATTTTTGCAGTTTTTGTACAAAAAATTTAGAAGCTTTTTAAGAATTATGATAGGCTTCATCAAAAGAATAAAAACATTTTCTTGAAATTCCTAGAAAAATTAAAAATGACTTATCATTGTGAAGGAATAATTATAAGAGAATATTTAAAAAGATTTCCAAAATTGGCATAAAATATTTTTCATTTCGCAGGATTAAAAAACAATTAAGAAGTATTCGAATCATTATAAAAGATATTTAGAAGTTCTGAAAAATTTCAAAAATAATTGAAAATTTTAATAGATGTTTCGAGATTTTTAAATAAAGTTTAGAAAATTTTTAAAGGATTTGCAAACTATTTAAAATTAAAATAATTTAACTTTTATTTCAGTTTATGACAAAAATTTAATCGTACAATTTTTGATATATCTAGTTAAAATGAATTGGAACTCAGTTTTTTTTTACTTTAAATGCAAAATTTTTTAGATTTATAGGTCGAATTAGAATATTTACACAATCAAACTGTTGTATTTTTTATTTAAAAAAACAACATTTTTGCCGAAAAATATTAACATTTTTTAAAATAATAATTTCAATTTCTGACGAAAAATACTAATATCCCAAATTCATCATGTTTTTAAATTTTATTATTAAAAAAAAATGATTGGTTTGAAATTTAATGATTTTTGGTTTGAAAATACCAATTTTGTATAAAATAAGTCAACATAACCTAAACTCGTTGCAAATTTGTAATTTTTCATTGAAATTTAGTTATTTTTGTTTAAAATAACACATTTCAACAGAAAAACCTTCATTTTCATAAAACTGTTGAAAAATTGCAAATCTTGATCGACCTATAATGATTTTTGTTTTTGCAAATATCAATTTATGGTGGCAACACTAACATAACCTAAATTACTTAAAAATTTTAAATCTTTTTTGAAATTAAAAATATATATATTAAAAATACCATTATCTGACGAAAATACTAACATTTTCAAAAATTGGTTAACAGATTCTAAATTTTGTTTAAAATTATAATGAATTTTCTTCCAAAATACCAATTTTTGTTGTAAAATGCTGAGATAACTTAAAATTGTTAAAAAAAAATTTTTTATTCTAGCGATTTAAAAATAATAATTTAAATTAATGGCGAAAAACACTTACATGATCCGAAAACGATTAATCTTGTAAATTTTATTCTTATAAACAAAAATATAGCCCAACATAACCTAAACTTGTTGACGAACATAATCCAAAATTACAAAAAATTCTTAATCTTTTTTAAAGTGTAAATATTTTTGTTTGCAAATACCAATTTTTGGTGAAAAATGCTAACATAACCTAAAATGGTTCAAAGTTGCGACATAACCTAAAATTGTTAAAATTTATTAATCTTCATTGAAGTAAAATTTTTGTTTGCTAACTAAAAATACGAATTTTTGACAAAAAAACATTTACAAAATCCAAAAAAAATGTAAAAGTGTTATAAATCGTGTTCAAACTTTAATCAGTTCTGTTTTAAAATACCATTTTTTCGTGTAAAACGCACAGCGTGCCCTGAAATTTCAGAAATTTATTAATCTTCCTTGAAATATGTTTTTATATAAAAAAAACCCAATTTGCGATGAAAGGCACTAACATAATCCAAAATCGTTAGAAGATTCAAAATATGTTTCAAGTCGTAATGATTTTTGTTTTAAAAAAACTGATTTCCTGTGCAAAAGATTAATATAACCTGAAACTGTTAAAAATTGCAAATATTGTTCAGGCTAATGATTTTTGTTTTAAAATGCAAATTTTTGTTGTAAAACGGTAACCTAACCTGAAATTGTTAAAAGTTGTAAATCCTTTTTAAAATCTGTTTTAAAACGAAAAAATTAAAATAGAAGTTTTCATCGAAAAATGCTAACAAATATTTCGAAATTGTTACAAAATTCTGAATCTTGTTCAGTTTATAACGATTTTTGTTTTATAGTAATCTAAATTTATTTAAAATTATAAATCTATTTTAAAATCAAATGATTTTTGTTTTAAAAAAAAGAACATTTCAGGTGTAAAACGCTAGCGTAACCTTAAATGGTTGTAAATGGAGAATTTGGATGATTTTCGTTTGAAAATTCTGATTTCCAGTAAAAATAATTAACACAGCCTCAAAATTTAAACAATTTTAACTATCCTCCCAAACTTTATGATTTTATATTAAAATTCTTGTTTAAAATACTAGTTCCCGAATATATACATTTAAAAAAAAATCATTTTTCTTAATAAAGCGGATTATTTATAGATTTAATTTGAAAAGTTTGAAATTTAAGACAAAACAACGTCGAGTAACCAAAAGTCAATAAAGTTTTCAATATTGATGATTTCTAGTTTTATTTATTTGTATTTATTTATTATATAGGATTATTTTTATAATGTACAGATAAAATGTAATTTTATTTATTTAGATTATTATGTATTTATTATTCGATTTATTATTATTTATTTATTTTTATTAACACAGAAAGAGATTGTTTAAATGTTTTATGATCTCTTCCGGCATATTTTGAATTCTTGGAATTTCGTCATAAATTCCTTAGAATTAAATGACGTTAACGATAAAATATGCCGGAAGAGAAAATAAAAATCCGGGATATTTAGCCGGAAGACAATGTTTAAAGGCATTGTTTAAATTATAGAGCCTGATGTCAGAGATGGACGCGCGATATGGCATCATTCCGGAGGTATCCAAGTGTTGTGTGCACTTGCGACTAATAATAATTGTTAATTTTTATTTTGCACATTAATCCCGAAAGATTCGAGGCATATGAATATTTGATTACATCATTAATTTGATTCAAAAAAAGTTTTGATATAGTGATTCTGTAAACTCAAAATTATCACAAATAAAAATTCGGAAATGTAAAAAATTGTGGCAAATGGTTATTCGGAAAAATAAAAATGGGTGAAAATTGCAATTAAGAAAAATCAAGATTATGCTAAATAGAAATTGAAAAAAAAATAAAAATGAAGGAAAATAGAAATTTGGAATAATCAATATTATGGTAAATTGTTATTTGGAAAAATAAAAATGACTTTAAATGTTTATTTGCTTAAATAAAAAAATCAAATGGTTTTTTAGTGAAATAAAAATGATATCAAACAGAAATTAAAAATAATAGAAATTATGTCAAATAGTAATTTGGAAATGTAAAAATTATGGCAAATTGTTATTTGGAAAAATAAAAATGATGTAAAGCAAAATTTCAAAATAATAAAAATTACGTCAAATAGTAATTTGGAAATGTAAAAATAATCGCAAATGGTAGTTCGGAAATATTAAAAATTGAGAATTCGGATAAATAAAAATGATCTTAAATTGTTTTTCAGTTATACGAATTTCGGTAAAGTTAACATCAGGAACAATAAAATTTGACGAATATTCATACGCCTCAAGAAATTTTTTAAACGAGTCAAATTAAAAATGCAGTTTATTTGGCGTCTTGATATTATTATGCGATTAATGCCTATTAATACCGATTTAATATTTTCAAACTCAACTAGCAAAAGTTTGCAGGGCTTTTATTCACATTTTCTTCTTCAAACTTGTAATTTTCTTGATATTTTATATTTTCCTTCAAGCTCAAAGCATTCGCAGAGTGGTGTGTGATTTTGAAGCTCAACTATCTAATATTTCTATTGAATTCCACCTCTTTTTTTCAAGTCCTGGGTGGCCGTTGAACCGGGAAACCGGGAAATTTTTTGAGACCCGGAAAACCCGGGAAATGATAGTGAATTTATTTTTTGGCCGGGAATTTGACAAATATTTAGAAGAAAAATCTGTTTAATTTCGATTTCAACAGTTTTTTTCAAGTCATTAATTATTGAATGATCTTTTTCAATTGTGACATTATTCAGTTCGCAGTGCGTAATTCGAAAATCTTTTACTCAAAAAATTTTCCATTTCAGATTCTTATTTTGAAGCGTACATTTTTAATTAAAAATTGTTTTAAATGCAGTCTTGAAGACTTAAATGAGTAAAAAGTAAAAGCGTATGAAGTTGAAATTTTTGTTTAAAAAGAATTTTTATTTTGTCAACTTTAAATAATAAAAAATAAAAGATTTTTTAATGGGTATGGACTTTAAGTATTAAAAAGAGAATAATAATTGATTCGACAAAATCACTTCTAAATCAGTTCAAAATTGAGAGATTTCAGATTTTAACTTTAATAATTAAACTGTTTCAATTCGAAAGTCTTGATCATTAAAAAATGTAAATATCCCATTAAAACCTTATAAACTATTTTTAACAATATAAAATATTCAATTTTTAATTCACTCAACAAAAAAATTTAATTAAGACAAAGAACAATTATTTAACATTTAGCAATATTTGACTGTTTATTTTCGACGAGTAAATTCAAAAAATATTTAAAAGTAAACCATTTTAAACTTTCAATTTTACAATGTTAATCGTTCTTTTAAAAAAATTTATTTGTAAATTAAATTATTAAATTTCGATGTATAAATAACAATTGAACACCTAAGAAAATATTTGACTAATTTCAAGAAATATTTAGTAGTTTTGACAGGATTCAAAATTATTTAAAAACATTTTCAGTGATTTTAAATAATTTAAACGAAGTGTGTGTTCTGAGAAAGTTTGGCTATTTGTTTTCGGTGAAAATAGCCACAGCCTATATTAAAACAAAAACGTAGAGTTTTTTGTAGATTTAAAAAAAATAAATAAATGAGAAGCTTTTCAATAATTGTGAAGGGCTTCAAAGGATTAGAAACATTTTCTTCAGAATCATAGGAAATTTGAAAATGATTTTTCATTTTGAAAAATTAGTTTAAAGGAGTATTTGAAAAGATTTGAAATTTTTTTCGAAATTGCCAAAAAAGAATCTCGAAGACTTTAAGGGAATTTTGTTTAGTTTGCAAGATTTTCTCAAAATTGTAGGAAAAATTCGATTCATTTTAAAAGATATTTAAAAAATCGGAAAAAATTTAAAACAATTTCTAGATTTCTCAAGATTTTAAATTAAAATTTGAAGCTTTTCAAACATATTAAACAATATTTAAGATGAAAATAATTTAACTTATGATTTAAAAAGTGTTCAGTTAAAGAAAAACATAATGTAAATTTATAATTTTGGAATTAAATTTGAATCTTTGAAATCCACATCATATATAAGTTAAAAATTCCCAGTACGTTTTTATTTTTATTGAGCCTTCGAATACAAAATTTTTAACCTCAATTTTAAAAGTTTAAAATCCAAGGGTTCGACTTTGAGTGCTTTCATTTGTAATTTATTTTCTATAACGTCAAATGGAAAAATTTTCAGCTCTAGAGTTTTAATTTTTGAATTTTCTTAACCGTGAAAAATGTTTGCGAACATTTCTATAATTAAAACCGGCCACCCTGCAAAAGTCGCTCTCGAAAATTCTTCATTTTGCACCTCTCTACAGGAGCATCGTATGGAAATTGACGCGAGAGCCGGAACTTTCCAAGCTTTTGAGCTTTTCGGTCAGCAGCTCTTGCAATCAAGCCATTACGCGAGCGTTGAAATCCAGGAAAAACTGGAATCCATGTCCGAGGCTCGCCAGGAACTCGAGAAGGCCTGGATCCAGCGTCGCATGCAGTTGGACCAAAACCTGGAACTCCAGCTTTTCTGCCGCGATTGCGAACAAGCCGAGAACTGGATGAGTGCCCGCGAGGCTTTCCTTAGCAGCGCCGACACGGTCGACAGTTCCGACAATGTTGAAGCTCTCATCAAGAAACACGAGGACTTTGACAAAGCCATCAATGCCCACGAAGAGAAGATTGCTGCGCTTCAAACTTTGGCGGATCAGCTGATCGCAGCCGAGCATTACGCCTCCAAGCCAATTGATGACAGACGCTGTCAAGTTTTGGATCGCTGGCGACACTTGAAAGACGCCCTCATCGAGAAGCGATCGAAACTTGGCGAATCGCAAACTCTTCAGCAATTCTCGCGCGACGCTGATGAAATGGAGAACTGGATCGCCGAGAAACTGCAACTTGCGACTGAGGAAAACTACAAAGACCCGGCCAATATTCAGTCGAAACATCAGAAGCACCAGGCCTTTGAAGCCGAGTTGGCAGCCAATGCTGACCGGATCCAGTCAGTGCTGGCGATGGGTGGAAATCTGATTGAGAAGCGTCAGTGTGCCGGTTCAGAGGATGCGGTTCAGAAACGCCTTGCTTCAATTGCCGACCAGTGGGAGTATCTCACCCAGAAAACCACCGAGAAATCAATGAAATTGAAGGAGGCGAACAAGCAGAGAACCTACATTGCAGCCGTTAAGGATTTGGACTTTTGGCTCGGAGAAGTCGAATCGCTCTTGACGTCGGAGGACGCAGGAAAGGATCTGGCATCCGTGCAAAACTTGATGAAGAAGCACCAGCTTGTCGAGGCGGACATCCAGGCTCACGAGGAGAGAATCAAGGACATGAACTCGCAGGCGGATTCCTTGATTGAGAGTGGACAATTTGATGCGGCCGGTATTCAGGAGAAGCGACAGAGTATCAACGAGAGATACGAGAGAATCAGAAACCTGGCGGCTCACAGACAAGCGCGACTCAATGAGGCAAACACACTTCATCAGTTCTTCCGCGATATTGCAGATGAAGAGTCCTGGATCAAGGAGAAGAAGCTGCTCGTCGGCTCCGACGATTACGGTCGCGATCTCACCGGAGTTCAAAATCTGAAGAAGAAACACAAGCGTTTGGAGGCGGAACTTGGCAGTCACGAGCCGGCCATCCAAGCAGTGCAAGAGGCTGGAGAGAAACTGATGGATGTTTCGAATCTTGGCGTTCCGGAGATTGAGCAGCGTCTGAAACTCTTGAATCAAGCCTGGGCTGAGCTGAAACAACTCGCGGCAAACAGAGGACAGAAGCTTGACGAGTCGCTGACTTATCAGCAATTCTTGGCCAAGGTTGAAGAGGAGGAAGCCTGGATCACGGAGAAACAGCAGCTGCTCTCGGTTGAGGATTACGGTGACACGATGGCGGCAGTTCAGGGTCTCTTGAAGAAACACGACGCCTTCGAGACGGATTTCGCGGCTCATGGAGACCGCTGCAAGGACATTTGTGAAGCGGGAGAGGCGCTGATTAAAGCTGGCAATCATCGGGCTGATTCTATCGGTCAACGATGCAATCAACTCCGGAATAAACTGGAACAGCTTGGATCTCTCGCTGCGAGGCGGAAGACTCGTCTCAATGACAATTCCGCCTATCTTCAATTCATGTGGAAGGCGGATGTTGTCGAGTCCTGGATCGCTGACAAGGAGACTCATGTTCGCTCGGAAGAATTTGGTCGCGATTTGTCGACTGTTCAGACCCTATTGACGAAACAGGAGACCTTTGATGCCGGCCTTCATGCTTTCGAGCACGAGGGAATACAAAATATCACGACCCTGAAGGAGATGCTGGTGGACGCTGGTCACGATCAGACTCCCAGTATTCAGAAACGTCACGCCGATGTGATTGCTCGTTGGCAGAAACTGTTGGCCGATTCCGACGCGCGGAAGCAGCGCTTGTTGAGAATGCAGGATCAGTTCCGGCAGATTGAGGAGCTGTATCTGACCTTTGCGAAGAAGGCTTCCGCCTTTAATTCCTGGTTCGAGAATGCCGAGGAGGACTTGACGGATCCCGTGCGCTGCAACAGTATCGAGGAGATTCGAGCCTTGCGTGAGGCTCATGCCCAATTCCAGGCGAGTCTCTCGTCAGCCGAGGCGGATTTCCAGGCTTTGGCGGCCCTTGACAGGCAAATCAAGAGCTTCAATGTCGGGCCAAATCCCTACACTTGGTTCACGATGGAGGCTCTCGAGGATACCTGGAGGAATCTGCAGAAGATCATCAAGGAGAGGGATGTGGAGCTGGCGAAGGAGGCTCAGCGCCAGGAGGAGAATGACAAGTTGAGGAAGGAGTTTGCCAAGCATGCGAATGCGTTCCATCAGTGGCTGGCGGACACGCGAACCTCAATGATGGAGGGTTCCGGCTCGTTGGAGCAGCAGTTGGAAGCGACGAAGAAGAAGACCCAGGAAGTGCGGGCTCGACGGCAGGATCTGAAGAAGATTGAGGATCTGGGGGCGATTTTGGAGGAGCACTTGATTCTCGATAATCGGTATACGGAGCACAGTACTGTGGGTTTGGCGCAGCAGTGGGATCAGTTGGATCAGCTGGGCATGAGAATGCAGCACAATTTGGAGCAGCAGATTCAAGCGCGCAATCAATCGGGCGTGAGTGAGGACGCTCTCAAGGAGTTCTCGATGATGTTCAAGCATTTTGACAAGGACAAGAGTGGACGATTGAATCATCAGGAATTCAAGTCCTGTCTGAGGGCGCTTGGATACGATCTTCCCATGGTGGAAGAGGGACAGCCTGATCCGGAATTTGAAAATATTCTAGGTGAGTTTTGATTTTATGGAATGTTTTTTTTTTTAGGTTTATGGTAAATATAAAGGATTTTGTCACAAAGACAATTAGGTCAATCTTCTCGAGATAAAATTACTTTTTTTTTTTTTTAATTACAGGATCATTTTATTCCACTTTTCTTTTCAGTAAATTAAAATAGGACCCAGGGGTTAAACTATATTGAATTTAGGCCTAAAAGTATTTCTCAATTTTCTTGAATTACTTTTAATTCATCCTGGATTCTTTGGAATTTTCTTCAAGTCGACTGAAATGTATAAATTTTTTTTTGGATTTAAACAATGTTGCTCTATTCATTTGAATTAGTTTAAATTCCCTCTGATTTTGCGAAAATTAATGGCATGTTTTGAATTTTAAATATTTTTGTTAAATTCATTTCAATTCATAGGTTTTACAAAGATTTAAAAATATTTCAATGACCTCAACTATATTGGACGCAAGAGAGAGAAATAGTTCATAAAAATGTCTATGAATTAAATGATTTTAAGACGATTAAAAAAATTACAATACATTTTTTGAGCTGTGAAAAAAATTCAAAGACCTTAACTATACTGGAATCAACAGAGAAAAAGAATTAACAAAAAATGCAAAGATCTCAGGAAGATTTCAAAGATTGCAGAATATATTTGGAGATTTCGAAGGATTTAAAAAGATTTCAAAAATGTTGAAATATACTGGAAGCAAGAGAGGAAAAGAATTCACAGATTTCAAATTTTACCAAAATCAATGGAATTCTTAGGGAATTCAACCAGAATTCTTATTAATTGATCATAAATTATTTTCAATTCTTTTAAAATTTTAGTAAAATCAATGTACTATTTTGGGTTTCAAAATTTGTGTTCAATTCATTTAGATCCGTTTAAATTCCGCCTCAATTCTTATTAATTTATCATGAATTCCTTTTAACTCTTTTGAATTCATTTTAGTTCACTCAAATGTTTCTGGAAACAATAGAATATTGTGGATTATATAAACTTTGTTCAATGAATTAAATTTTGTTTGGAATTCAGCCTCAATTCTTATTAATGTATCCTGAATTCCTTTTAAGTCTTTTGAATTCTGTTCAGTTCACTCAAATTTTTCTAGAAACAATAGAATGTTGTGGATTATAAAAACTTTGTTCAATTCATTAAGCTTGGTTTGGAATTCAGCCTGAATTCTTATTAATTTATTCTGATTTCCTTTGAAGTCTTTTGAATTCTGTTTAGTTCACTCAAATTTTTCTGGAAATAATAGAATATTGTGGATTATAAAAACTTTGTTTAATTAATGAAATTTTGTTTGGAATTCAGCCTGAATTCTTATTAATGTATCCTAATTTCCTTTTAAGCCTTTTGAATTCTGTTCAGTTCGCTCAATTTTTTCTAGAAACAATAGAATGTTGTGGATTATAAAAATTTGTTCAATTCATTAAGCTTGGTTTGGAATTCAGCCTGAATTCTTATTAATGTATCCTGATTTCCTTTTAAGCCTTTTGAATTCTGTTCAGTTCGCTCAATTTTTTCTAGAAACAATAGAATATTGTGGATTATAAAAACTTTGTTCAATTCATTAAAATTTGTTTGGAATTCAGTCTGAATTCTTATTAATGTATCCTGAATGCTTTAAAAATATTTTTAAATATTTTTAATTCACTTCAATTTTACTAAACTAAGTGGGATGTTTTGGATGGAAAATTTTTGTTAAATTAATTTAAATACGTTTGAAGTTCAGCCTGAATTCTTAATTATTAATCTGTATTCCTTTAAATTATCTTGAATTATTTTTAATTCTCTCAAATTTTATTAAAATCAGTGCACTATTTTGGAGTTCAAATTTTTTTTTTCAATTTGTTTAGATTCGTTTGGAATTCAGCCTGAATTTTTATTAATTTATCCCGGAATTTTAATTCTCTTGAATTATTTTTAACTCACTCGAATTTTACTAAAATCAATTAAATATTTTGAATTAAAAAAATATGGTTTAATTCTTTTTAATTACTATAATTATTTTTAATTCAGTCAAATCTTACTAAAATGAATGGAATATTTTGTATTTCTAAATTTGTGTTCAATTAATTAAAATTCGTTAGGATTTTTTTCATTCGTTTTATTTTATTTTTTATTTTGACGGAAGTCTTCAAAACTGACCTTGAATTTTTTCAAATTTACTTTAAATTAAACGAATTCAATTTATTTTTTTTAGTATCCTTATTTTGTTTGCAATTTCCTTTCATTTTTTTTTTAATTTCATCGAATTCTTTTCATTTCAACGAAACTCCTCCAAATTCATTCGAATTTTATTTAGTTTCTTTTCACCTTCAAATTTATAATTAAGAAAAGAGCATATTTGAATATTTAGCAGCATTTGATTTTTTATTTAAAAGTAGCAAAATTATAATTAAAATATTTAAAACTGAAAAATGTAATTGGTTCATTACATTTTCTTAAAATTTGTACATTCAGTTATTGAATTTTCATGTACAAATAACAATTGAAGAATTATTTATTTGAATTTATTCAAAAATTAAAATAATTGAGCTTTTAATTTAAAAAGTATTAGCTTTAAAAAAATTCTAATCGTTAACAATTTAAAATAATAATTAATTTGCATTTCAATTTCGTTTACTTCAAATAAAACAATTTCCAGCTTCAAGAATTAAAATTTTCCAATTTCTTGGAAATTAAAGTACGAAATCTTTCTTTTCTTACTTTGTAATCGTTTATTTTTCAATTTAAAGGATTTTAAATATAGTTTTGAAGGCTTGAACAATTAATTATAACTGAAATCTCTTATATTTTTATGAAATATTTTTAAATCTCAAAAGATTGTTTGAAATCTTTGTAAAATCTATGGAATATTTTTGAATTATGATATTTTTTGTACATTCTTTTTTCTCTTTTTCCAGTATATTTTTATCATATTTGAAATATTTTAAAAATCTATCAAATAATTTGGATTTTTTAAAATATGTTTGTAAATTCTTTTTTTCTGGTTTCCAGTACAGTTATCATCTTTGAAATCTTTTGAAATCGCAAAAGATTTCTCAAAATGTTTGTAAAATCCATGGAATGTTTCGGAATTTTAAAAATATTTTTGTAAATTATTGTTTCTCTTGTTTCTAGTATCTTTTTATCATCTTTGAAATCTTTGTCAAATCTTTCAAATATTTCGGATTTTTTAAATATGTTTGTAAATTAGTTTTTTCTCTTTCCAGTATAGTTATCATCTTTGAAATATTACGAAATGTTAAAAGATTTCTCGAAATCTTTGTCAGATATATGGAATATTTTTGAATTATGATATATTTTTGTACATTCTTTTTCTCTTTTTTCCAGTATATTTTTATCATATTTGAAATATTTTAAAAATCTATCAAATAATTTGGATTTTTTAAAATATGTTTGTAAATTCTTTTTTTCTGGTTTCCAGTACAGTTATCATCTTTGAAATCTTTTGAAATCGCAAAAGATTTTTCAAAATGTTTGTAAAATCCATGGAATGTTTCGGAATTTTAAAAATATTTTTGTAAATTATTTTTTCTCTTGTTTCTAGTATATTTTTATCATATTTGAAATATTTTAAAAATCTATCAAATATTTCGGATTTTTTAAAATATGTTTGTAAATTCTTTTTTTCTGGTTTCCAGTACAGTTATCATCTTTGAAATCTTTTGAAATCGCAAAAGATTTCTCGAAATCTTTGTAAAATCCATGGAATGTTTCGGAATTTTTAAAATATTTTTGTAAATTATTGTTTCTCTTGTTTCCAGTATCCTTTGATCATCTTTGAAAACTTTTGAAATTTTAGAAGATTTCTTGAAATCTTTGTAAAATCTATGAAATATTTCTGAAATCTTTGACATTTTTATATATATTTTTCTTGTTTCCAGTTGTTTCCATTAAATTTTTATCATCTTTGAAATCTTTTGAAATCTTAAAAGATTTCTTGTAATCTCAAAAGATTTCTTGAAATCTTTGTAAAATCTATGCAATATTTCTGAATTTTTAAATATTTTTATCATATTTTTAAAATCTATCAAATATTTAGGATTTTTTAAATATGTTCGTAAATTATTTTTGTCTGTTTCCAGTATAGTTTTCATGTTTAAAATCTTTGTAAAATCTATAATATATTTCGGATTTTTAAAATATTTTTGTAAATTTTTTTTTTTCTTGTTTTCAGTATATTTTTATCGTCTTTGAAATCCTTTGAAATTTTAAAAGATTTCTTGAAGTTTTTGTAAAATCTATTAAATATTTCTGAAATCTTTGACATTTTTATGAATTTTTTTTTCTTGTCCAGGTGTTTCCATTATATTTTTATCATCTTTGAAATCTTTGTAAAATCTATTAAATATTTCTGAATTTTTAAATATTTTTGTACATTCATTTTTCTCTTGTTTCCAGTATATTTTTATCATATTTTTAATATTTTAAAAATCTATCAAATATTTCGGATTTTTTAAATATGTTTGTAGATTATTCTGGTCTGTTTCCAGTATAGTTTTCATATTTGAAATCTTTGTAAAATCTATAATATATTTCGGATTTTTAAAATATTTTTGTAAATTATTTTTTATCTTGTTTCCAGTATATTTTTATCGTCTTTGAAATCCTTTGAAATTTTAAAAGATTTCTTGAAGTTTTTGTAAAATCTATTAAATATTTCTGAAATCTTTGACATTTTTATGAATTTTTTTTTCTTGTCCAGGTGTTTCCATTATATTTTTATCATCTTTGAAATCTTTGTAAAATCTATTAAATATTTCTGAATTTTTAAATATTTTTGTACATTCATTTTTCTCTTGTTTCCAGTATATTTTTATCATATTTTTAATATTTTTAAAATCTATCAAATATTTCGTATTTTTTAAATATGTTTGTAAATTATTTTTGTCTGTTTCCAGTATAGTTTTCATATTTAAAATCTTTGTAAAATCTATAATATATTTCGGATTTTTAAAATATTTTTGTAAATTATTTTTTTTCTTGTTTTCAGTATATTTTTATCGTCTTTGAAATCCTTTGAAATTTTAATAAATTTCTTGACATTTTTGTAAAATCTATGAAATATTTCTGAAATCTTTGACATTTTTATAAATTTTTTCTTTCTTTCTTTGAGTATATCTTTAAAATCTTTTTATAAATTACAAAAATTTTAATTTTCTAATTTTTGTAAGTTTTTAGTTTAATTTAACATTAATCTAAGATTTTTGAGACATAAATCCTCATTTATAATTTTTTTTTTAATTGACTTGGGATTTTCTTTTGCAGATATCGTCGATCCAAACAGGGACGGTTTCGTTTCGCTTCAAGAGTACATGGCTTTCATGATCAGCAAGGAGACCGAAAATGTTCAGAGTTCAGAGGAAATAGAAAATGCATTCCGGGCAATTACAGCAGCAGACCGTCCTTATGTCACCAAGGAGGAATTATATGCTGTAAGTTGATTCACTTTCTCTTGAAATCACAAAAAACTCTTTTAAAATCTTTAATTAAGGTGCCAGAAAAAATTAATCGCATTATTTTGATACATTTTTCAAAAATGCTTATATTAGACAAGTTCTAATTAGAAGTTTCTGAAATTTAAACATTTTATTTTGAAAATGTTTTTCAATCGAATTAAATTAAATTGAAGTTTTTATAATTAGGTAATTTCAAATTTAAGTCTTTAAAATTCAAGAATTTTGTTTTAAAAGTTTTAAAAACGGAACCCCGTAAAATTTAAGAATATTTTAATTTACAAAAACAGCTGATCGATTCGGAATCTGAGACTTTTAAATTTAATGATTGAATAAATAATTTTGAACGATTTAATTTCTCGATCGTAGTTTAAACGCTTTTCAGTTTTAAACTAAGTTCTGAATCGTTAAATTTGTAAGGCTTTATAGTTAAATTTTTGTCTTTTTAAGTGTTTCTAATTATGAATCAATAAAATTATTTCATTTTCAACGTTTTTATAATTACTAGAAAATAAAAACGCGCGCTGCGTGCGCGATTATTTCTTTTTGTCTCACGTAATTTTTAAATTGAAATGTAAAATTAATGATCACACGACACTTTAGTGATTCATACTATCTTTATCAAAAATAATAAAAAAAACAAGGACAATATTTTTGATAATATGTTGGATTTTTTATCAAAAACACCAATTTAATGCGGAAAATATTGATAAAATATATTATTGTTCAAATATTGTAAATATTCTTTGAAATCTAATAATTTTTTTATAAACAATATCAATTTTAGACTGAAAATCCCTAAAAAAACAAGAAAATTAATGAAGATCGTTAATATTTTTTGAAATCCAATTTGATAAATTAAGAACACCAATTTTCAACGAAACATATTAAACTTGTATCAAAATTATTTCAAGAATGAAAATTATAACTATTTTCGTTTGAAAATATCAGTATTTGGTGTCAAACGCTAACATAACCTAAAATTGTTTAAAATTATTAAGCTTCTTTAAAATCTAAGGGTTTTTAACAAATTAAAAATATCAATTTCCAACGAAAAGTCCTAATCTAATGTCAAATTATTAAAAGATTCTAAATCTTTCTGAAATTATGATGAATTTGTTTGATAATACATTTGAAATTTTTCAAGCGTGTAAATTTTATTATTTCAAACCCAAATCACTGGATTTAAATCTTATAATTTTTGGTTTAAAAATACAAATTTCCGATGTTAACCGAGAACATAACCTTAAATTGTTCAAAAGTTGTGAAATCTTCTTTGAAAATTATTTAAAAATTTTTAAATACCAATTTTCGACGCAAAACATAAACAAAATCCAAAGATTTAAAAATGTTCTGAATCTTGATCAAATTATAAATTTATTTTTAAAAAATTTCCAAATCTAATGGTTTTTGTTTTAAAAAACCTATTTACTGTGAAAAAATTAATACATTTTAAAATTGATGTGTGAAAAAATTTAATACAACCAGAAACTGTTAAAACGTGGCAAATCTTATTGTTCAAACTATAATAATTTTTGTTTTCAAATACCAATTTTGGCGTCAAAAGCTGATGTAACCTAAAATTGTTTTAAATTATGAACCTTTGAAATCTAATGTTTAATGAAATTTAATGAAATCTAATTTTGTTTAAAATCCAGATTTTTTGTGTAAAACGCTAACGTAACATAAAATTTTTTTAAATTATTAAGCTTCTTTAAAATCTAAGGGTTTTTGACAAACTAAAAATATCAATTTCCAACGAAAAGTCCTAATCTAATGCCAAATTATTAAAAGATTCTGAATCTTTCTGAAATTATAATGAATTTGTTTGATAATACATTTGAAATTTTTCAAGCGTGTTTTTGCACTTTAATCATTTTTTATTAAAAATTCCCATTTCCAGTATAACGATTGAATACAACCAGAAACTGTTAAAATATTGCAAATCTTGTTGTCCAAAAAATAATAATTTTTGTTTCGAAATTCCACTTTTTTGCGTGAAAAGCAGACGTAACCTAAAATTGTTTCAAAATTATGAACCTTAAAAATCTAATGTTTTTGGTTTTAAAAACTCAATTTTAGGTCTAAAACGCTAAGATAACCTAAAATTGTTCAAAGTTATGCATCTTCTTTAAAATCAACGATAAAATAACCTAAAATGGTTTTTAGAAAATGTAAATCTTTGGGATCTAATTTTAAAAAAATAAATAAAAATACCAATTTCCGAGAAAAAATACTTAAATAATCCATAACAGGTGAAAGATTTCAAATCTAATCCAAAATATAAAATTGTTAACAATTTATGAGCCCTTAAAATCTAATGATTTTTGTTTTAAAAACCCTAATTTTTTGTCTAAATCGCTAACATAACCTACAATTGTTTAAAAAAATGTTAATCTTTAGAATCTCATTTTTTAAAGAAAAATACCAATTTCCAAGATAAAATACTAAAATAATCCAAAATTGTTCAAAGATTCTAAATCTCGTGCAAAATATAAAATTGTTTAAATATTTTGAACCTCTAAAATCTAATGATTTTTGTTTAAAAACGTCGATTTCCGGTAAAAAAAAAGATAATAAAATAAAAAATCGCCATTTGTTGAAAAACATTCAATTTTTGCAATCTAATAATTTGTGATTGAAAATAACCATTTCCGGTGTAAAATAATATAATAACCTAAAATTGTTGAAAGTTGGGAATCTTCTTTATAATCTAAGTTTTCAAATTAAAATTACCAATTTTCAACAAAAAATAGTAAAATAATCCAAAGATTCTAAATCTCGTGCAAAATATAAAATTGTTTAAATATTTTGAACCTCTAAAATCTAATGATTTTTGTTTAAAAACGTCAATTTCCGGTAAAAAAATATAATAAAATAAAAAATCGCCATTTGTTGAAAAACATTCAATTTTTGCAATCTAATAATTTGTGATTGAAAATAACCATTTCCGGTGTAAAATAATATCATAACCTAAAATTGTTGAAAATTGGGAATCTTCTTTATAATCTAAGTTTTCAAATTAAAAATACCAATTTTCAACAAAAAATAGTAAAATAATCCAAAGATTCTAAATCTCGTGCAAAATATAAAATTGTTTAAATATTTTGAACCTCTAAAATCTAATGATTTTTGTTTAAAAACGTCAATTTCCGGTAAAAAAAAAGATAATAAAATAAAAAATCGCCATTTGTTGAAAAACATTCAATTTTTGCAATCTAATAATTTGTGATTGAAAATAACCATTTCCGGTGTAAAATAATAACATAACCTAAAATTGTTAAAAGTTGTGAATCTTCTTTATAATCTAAGTTTTCAAATTAAAAATACCAATTTCCAACAAAAAATAGAAAAATAATCCAAAATTGTTCAAAGATTCTAAATCTGGTCCAAAATATAAAATTGTTTAAATATTTTGAACCTCTAAAATCTAATGATTTTTTATGTTAACAGCTTGTTTCTGTGAAAAAAGCTAATGATTTTTGTTTTAAAAATTATGAAACTTAGAATTGTTGAAAATTTTTATTTTTTTATTTGAATAATTTTTGTATTGCAAATACTTATTTCCAAATTAAAGCGCCAACATAAATTAAAAATATTGTAAAAATTAATAGATTTGAAAATTGAATTGAATGTGTTATTAGATTCAAAATTTTTTTGTATAAAATGCTAACATAACCTAAAGTTGTTGTAAGTTGTGCATCTTCTTTAAAATCTAATTTTTTAAATTAAAAATACAAATTTTCGATAAAAAAATACTAGAATAATTAAAAATTGTCCAAATATTCTAAGTCCTATTCAAATTATAAAATTTTGGTTCTAAATCCAGGATTTTTTGCGTACAACGATAACACAACCTAAAGCTCTTTAAAAAAATGTAAATCCTTAGAATATAATTTTTTTTTTTAAATATATCAACTTGCGACAAGTAATACTAAAATAATCAAAATTTTTCCGAAGATTCTAAATATTATCCAAGTGTACAGTTTTTAAAATATTAATCTTTAAAATCTATTTATTTTTGTTTATAAATATTTATTTCTTTAAAAAATGTTATGATAACCAGAAATTGTTAAAAATTGCAAGTGTTGTCTAAGCGTTAATGATTTTTATTTTAAAATACCAATTTTTACGTAAAACTTAAATTAAAAATTTTATAGCTTCAAAAAAATAATAAAATTTATTCTTTTAATCTCCAAAATTAATGTTCTTAAAATTAACTATTTTTTGAAAATTTTCATTAATGAAAATGTTTATATTAATTAATATTTTTAAGATTTATTTATTTTTATTAGCATTGTCAAAAATTGTTAAAATTTGTGAATCGTTTTTAACATCTGTTCTTTTTTTAATAATAATAAAAATATTGATTTCTTGTGAAAACCGGAAACTGTTATAATTTGAAAGTCTTATAAAAACAAAAATTGTTAACCTATTCCAGATCCTAAATCTTGGTCAAATTATAATGATTTTATTTCAAAATTATAATTTGGAATACTAATTTCCAGGGAAAAGCAGCATTGTAAAATATATATATAATAATTATAATAATTTATTAAATAATTTGTTGATGTAATTTAAATTAAAGAGAATCTGTATCGTTTTTTTTAGAAATGAAAATTTCATAAATTTTCAGTAGAAAAATCTATTATTAATTATTATGATTCTTAAGATTTTTAACCCGTAAACGGTACAATACTTTCTGGCCCCTGATAAAGGTACACTGGTGCGAATCTGGCTTTCAGTTTTCAACTTCGAATATAAAAAAGAAGATTGAAACTAGAAAAATCTTAAACACATGTTTTCGGTGTGAAATTTCCTGCTGAATGTAATGGTTCTATGAAAATGTGAATAATCATTAATTTTCCCCATGATAATTTGTTATAAATAAAGGGGCGTTTTTGAAAAAATCCTTTTTTTGGAAAAAATTTGCCATTTCTCCACATTTTATTCAAATTCATTAAACTTTGCGGGATTTTGCAGTTAAAAGAACACACAATCATGAAAAAATATTGTTTATGCCGAGAATGTGAATCTAGTATTTTTTCCGGTAGTTCAAAGTTGGGGTATTTTCAAATGCATGATTTACAGTTATAAAGAAAGGGAAATGAAAGTAGTGCGACAATTACATGAAAATCTTTTTATTTAGAATTTCTCTCGAATTTTTTCAACAACATGCGTAAAATTTTTGCAAAATGTATTGGAAATTATCATGAAAAATCGATAAATAACAAATAAATGTACATAAACAAACTTACATTCAACAAACCAACGAAATTCCTTTACTTGAGAACAATATTTAGAAATTCCAGCTCGCAACACTTTACCACACGTAAAAGGTACACAGGTGCTAATTCGCACCAATTTGATTTTCTCGTCCTTCTATCTCGGAGAGACCAACGAAGCTGAAACTAACTGGGCTGGGGCCTGAAACCTTGGGGTTCGGAGATATTTGTCGTGTTGGGGATAATCTCGTACAGCTGTCTATGATCAAATGCTACCAACTTTTTAAAAAACGATGGTGCGAATTCGCACCAGTGTGCCGTTTTGCGGTTTCACATTCTGATTAAAAGTGATTTTTATTTCATTTTTTTAAAATAGTATAATTTTCGAGACCACATACTTCAAATCAACCTTTTTTTCTAATTTAGCGGATTTTTGTTTTTTCGTTGATATCAAAACTTATTTTTACTTCTTATAAATTATTATAGATTTTTAGATAGGTCATGTTTTTAATATTATAGAACAATAATCTAGAGACGCGAACCCTAAAAAATAATGAAAGAACATAATATTAAATAAAATGTATGAATAAATATGAGTTATAATAAAAATATTGCTTTTCAGAACCTCACAAAAGAAATGGCGGATTACTGCGTGGCACGGATGAAGGCTTACGTCGATCCAAAAACGGAACGACCAATCACCGGGGCGCTGGATTACATAGAATTTACTCGCACCCTCTTCCAAAATTAATTATTATTACAAAAATTAATTATCATAAAAATTAATTATTATGCCCTACAAAAAAAATCGATTTAGAGCATCTTTCCTATCATATAATCAAGACTAATATTGCTTAATATTTGCACGACTAGTATTGGGTCCCAATCATCTGTCTGGGACGTTTTTTCATTTTTCTAGTGGAATTTTTCACGCCTTTTTTTGGCAGCTTATCGTATGCTTTTTATTAATATATTTATATCAAATATTTCAAATTTACTCACAGATGATAGAAGAAAAAAAGAAAAAGAGATGAAATATAAAACTGTTGGTTCCAGAAGAGATATTACTTATATTTGGGTTTATTTGCTTAATAAAGAGAAAGAATATAAATAAATTGGATAGAGTATTTTTTTATCCTGCACTCAATTTATTTATTTTTCAGGAAGATAAATTTAATCCGTTTTATTAATATGAAAAAATTTCGCATATAATATGGAATTTAAAGAGGTAAAATAGGAAAGAACACTCTTGAGTCAATTAATTTCTGTTTTTGAAAGAAATTTTGATTTTTTTTCTAGAATTTTTAAACCGAGAAATGTAATATTTAAGTTGATAATTATTAAATTAAATTTAAAAAATTTGGAATGCTTTTTTTTGGAAAAGTTCAGTTTTAAAGGTTTATAATTGAAATTTAAACAATTTTTAAGATTATAATTGAAGATTAAATAATTTGTCATGTTTCTACTTTAAAAGGATGTAATTATACACTTTGTAATGTTTAGTTCAATTTTGAAGATTTAGAATGGTGAATTCTGTAAGTTTAAATATTTAAAATTAAAAAATATTTAATGTGTGTAATCAAAAATGCTGCAATTTTGAATGATTTGGTTGGAATAATTAAATTTTGAACAATAAAAATTGAAAATTATTAACTTTCGAAGATTTAGAATTAAAATTAATTCAATTATACAAAACTAAAAGTGAAGATTCTTCTATTTTAACGATCCACAATTTGAAATTATTCAGTTTTTGAAATTTCCAATCTAGGACGAAATAATTTGTAATATTTCTACTTTAAAATTAAGTAATTATACACTTTTTTAATGCGTAGTGTAATTTTTTAGATTTACAATTCTTTATTTTTGAATATTTGCAATTAAAACGTATTTAATGTGTATAATCGAAAATGCTATAATTTTGAATGATTTTCTTCGAATAGTTAAATTTTGAATAATCAAAATTGAACATTACTCACTCTTGAAGATTTAAAATTGAAATTTATTTAATTTAGCATATTAAGAATAAAAAAATTTTCAAATTTAATAATCTACGATTTAAAGTTATTTAATTTTTAAGAATTCAAATCGAAGATTCGTTATTTTGTCATTTTGTGCTTAAAAATGATGTAATTGGATTTTGTTTTGTTTTGAAAATGTAGTTCAATTTTGAACATTTACAATGGAAAATTATTTAATTTTGAATATCCAAAATTAAGAATTATTCAATTCTGAAGATTTAGAATTGAAAATTGATCAATATGAACGATTTGGAATAAAAATATTTTTAATTGTTGCAATAGTTTAATTTTTAAGATTTCAAGTGGGAAATTATTTAATTTTAAATATTTGCAATTGAAGAATATTCAATGTTTATAATCGAGAATGATGCAATTTTGAATGATTTTTTTGGAATAGTTAAATTTTGAAGAATCAAAATTTAACATTATTCACCCTTGAAGATTTAAAATTGAAATTCATTCAACATTACAGATTTACAACGAAAAATTCTTCAAATTTAATGGTCTGGGATTTAAAATTATTCAATTTTTTGAATTTACAATCGAAAATTCATTAATTTGTCAATTTTGTACTTTAAAATGATATAATTGATTTTTTTAAATGTATAGTTCAAGTTTGATGATTTACAATGGAAAATTCTTTAATTTTGGAAGTTTAAAATCGAAAATTATTCAATTCTGAAGATTTATAATGAAAAATTATTCAATTTGGAAGATGAAGACCTGAAGATTCTTCAATATTAGTGATTTGAAATTAAACATTTTTTAAATTGTTGCAATAGTTTAATTTTTAAGATATTAAGTGGAAAATTATTTAATTTTAAATATTTGCAATTGAAGAATATTCAATGTTTATAATTGAAAATGATGCAATTTTGAGTGATTTTTTTGGAATAGTTCAGTTTTGAAGAATCAAAATTTAACATTCACTCTTGAAGATTCAAAATTGAAATTTATTCAATTTTACAGTTTTGCAATAAAAAATTCTTCAAAATTAATGATCTACGATTTTAAATTATTCAATTAAAAAAAAATTAAAATCGAAGATTTCATTATTTTGTCATTTTTGTGCTTAAAAGTGATGTAATTGGATTTTTTTTTTTTTTTTTTTTGAAAATGTTGTTCAATTTTGAAGATTTACAATGGAAATTTCTTTAATATTGAATACTTGAAATTGAAAAATATTCAATGTGCATAATTGAAAATAATGCTATTTTCAATTATTTTGTGGGAATAGTTCAATTTTGAAGATTTGAAATAAAGAATTATTCTCTTCTGAAGATTTAAAATTCCAAATTATTCAATTTTGAAGGTCTAGAATTGAAAATTATTTAATTTGCAAGATTTAGAATCGAGTATTCATTATTTTGTAATTTTTGTGCTTCAAAATGATCTAATTGGATGAAAGTGAAAAATTATTATTTTTAAATATTTGCAATTGAAGAATATTCAATGTTTACAATGGAAAATGATGCAATTTTGAGTGATTTTGTTCGAGTAGTTGAATTTTGATTCTTCAAAATTTTGAAGAATCAAAATTGAACATTATTAACTCTTGAAGATTTAAAATTGAAATTTATTTAATTTAACATATTCACAATAAAAATTTCTTCAAATTTAATAATCAACGATTTAAAATTATTCAATTTTTAAGAATTTAAATCGAAGATTCATTATTTTGTCATTTTTGTGCTTAAAAATGATGTAATTGCATTATTGTTAAATATGTACTTCAATTTTGGTTTACAATGGAAAATTCTTTAATTTTGGAAATTTAAAATCGAGAATTATTTAATTCTGAAGATTTAAAATTGAAAATTATTCAATTTGGAAGATTGAGAACTGAAGATTCTTCAATATCAACGATTTGAAATAAAAAATTTTTTAAATTGTTTCAATAGTTTAATTTTTAAGATTTCAAGTGGAACATTATTTAATTTTAAATATTTGCAATTGAAGAATATTTGATATTTACAATCGAAAATGATGCAATTTTGAGTGATTTTTTTGGAATAGTTCAATTTTGAAGAATCAAAATTGAACATGATTTCCCCTTGAAGATTTAAAGTTGAAAATTATTGAATTTTACAGATTTACAATAAAAATTTCTTCAAATTTAATAATCAACGATTTAAAATTATTCAATTTTTAAGAATTTAAATCGAACATTCGTTATTTTGTCATTGTTGTGCTTAAAAATCATGTAGTTGGATTTTTTTGAGTATGTAGTTCAATTTTTAAGATTTACAATGGAAAATTCTTTAATTTTGGAAATTTAAAATTGAGAATAATTCAATTCTGAAGATTTAGAATTGAAAATTATTAAATTTGGAAGATTGAGAACTAAAGATTCTTCATTATCAACAATTTGAAATTAATTATTTTACAAATTTTTTCAATAGTTTAAATTTTAAGATTATTATTTTATT
>NC_046665.1:109776009-109782311 GCF_010883055.1 Belonocnema kinseyi | reverse complement strand
GAAGATTTGAAATTGAAATTATTCAATTTTACAGATTTATGGCGAGAGCATAATTTGTGAAACCTTCAAAAGATTTTAAAAAATTTTAAATCTTGATCAAATTATAAATTTATTTTTTAATTTAAATTAATTTAAATTTAAAATTATTCAATTTAAAACAATTAAATGCGAAGATTCATTATTTTGTCATTTTTGTGCTCAAAAATGATGTAGTTGGATTCTCTTTGACTATGTAGTTCAATTTTGAAGATTTACAATAGAAATTTCTTTAATTCTAAATACTTCAAATTGAAAAATATTTAATTTGCATAATTGAAGATAATGCTATTTTCAATGATTTTGTGGAATAGTTCAATTTTGAAGATTTGAAATAAAGAATTATTCTGTTCTGAAGATTTAAAATTCCAAATTATTCAATTTTGAAGGTCTAGAATTGAAAATTATTTAATTTGGAAGATTTAGAATCGAGTATTCATTATTTTGTAATTTTTGTGCTTCAAAATGATCTAATTGGATGAAAGTGAACAATTATTATTTTTAAATATTTGCAATTGAAGAATATTCAATGTTTACAATGGAAAATGATGCAATTTTGAGTGATTTTGTTCGAGTAGTTGAATTTTGATTCTTCAAAATTTTGAAGAATCAAAATTGAACATTATTAACTCTTGAAGATTTAAAATTGAAATTTATTTAATTTAACATATTCACAATAAAAATTTCTTCAAATTTAATAATCAACGATTTAAAATTATTCAATTTTTAAGAATTTAAATCGAAGATTCATTATTTTGTAATTTTTGTGCTTAAAAATGATGTAATTGCATTATTGTTTAATATGTACTTCAATTTTGGTTTACAATGGAAAATTCTTTAATTTTGGAAATTTAAAATCGAGAATTATTTAATTCTAAAGATTTAGAATTGAAAATTATTCAATTTGGAAGATTGAGAACTGAAGATTCTTCAATATCAACGATTTGAAATTAAACATTTTTTAAATTGTTGCAATTGTTTAATTTTTAAGATTCCAAGTGGGAAATTATTTAATTTTAAATATTTGCAATTGAACATGAAATTGAACATTATTCACTGTTGAAGATTTAAAATTGAAATTCATTCAATTTTACACATTCATACTGAAAATTTCTTCAATTTCATTCATCTACTATTTAAAATTGTTCAATTTTTATTATTTTAATTTGAAGATTCATTATTTTGTCATTTTCGTGCCTAAAAGTGATGTAGTTGGATTTTTTTTTGACTATGTAGTTCAATTTTGAAGATTTACAATGGAAATTTCTTTAATTTTAAATATTTGAAATTGCAAAATATTTAATATGTGTAATCGAAAATAATTTTTTTAAAAATGATTTTATTGCAATAGTTCAATTTTGAAATAAAGAATTATTCTGTTCTGAAGATTTAAAATTCAAAATTATATAATTTTGAAGATTTAGAATCAAGCATTCATTATTTTGTAACTTTTGTGCTTCAAAATGATCTAATTGGATGAAAGTGAACAATTATTTAATTTTAAATATTTGCAATTGAAGAATATTCAATTTTTATAATTGAAAATGATGCAATTTTGAAAGATTTTGTTGGAATAGTTCAATTTTGAAGAATTCAAATTGAACATTTTTCATCCTTGAAGATTAAAAATTGAAATTTATTCAACATTACAGATTTACAACGAAAAATTCTTCAAATTTAATGGTCTGCGATTTAAAATTATTCAATTTTTTAAATTTACAATCGAAAATTCATTAATTTGTCAATATTGTACTAAGAATTGAAAATTATTCAATTTGGAAGATTGAGAACTGAAGATTCTTCAATATCAACGATTTGAAATTAAACATTTTTTAAATTGTTGCAATTGTTTAATTCTTAAGATTTCAAGTGGGAAATTATTTTATTTTAAATATTTGCAACTGAAGAATATTCAATGTTTATAATTGAAAATGATGCAATTTTGAGTGATTTTGTTGGAATAGTTCAATTTTAATGGTTTAAAGTGCAGAATCATTCAATTTTGAATATTTGCATTCGAATATAAATATTTAATTTGTACAATAGAAAATAAAGCAATTTTGAACGATTTTATTGGAATAGTTAAATTTTGAAATTTAAAATGGAGAATTATTCACTTCTGAAGATTTAAAATTGCAAATTATTCAATTTGAAAGATTTAAATTAAATTAATTCAGTTATACAAATTTAGATTTGAAGATTCATTAATTTATAATGTTTTTACTTTAAAATTATATAATTTCGAACTTTTTTTTTTTAAATATATTTTCAATATTTGAAATTGAAGAATTTTAATTATTTAGTGTCTATAATAGAAAATAATGCAAGTTTGAATGATTTTTTTATAAATGGTTCAATTTTGAAAATTTAGAATTGAAAATTATTTTCTTTTTTGTAGATTTAAAATTAAAATTTTATATATTTGCAATGGAAGATTCTACAATCTCAGCGATCTGAAATTAAATTTTTTTTATTAATAAGATTCACAATCTAAGATTCATTAATTTGGAATGTTTATAATGCAATTTTTAAATATTTTGTAGTTCATTTTTAAAGTTGAAAATTATTCAATTTTCTATATTTACGATTGAAGACTTCATTATTTGATGCGTATAATATAAAATGATGCAATTTTGAATGATTTTGTAGGAATAGTTCAATTGCAATTTTGAAGTATTTTGTTGGAATAGTTTAAATTGAGCATGATTAATTTTTGAATATTTAGAATTGAAATTTATTCTATTTGACAGATTTAACATTAAAAATTTTTCAATTTTAATCATATATTTAAAATTATTCAATTTTTAAGATTTTTATTCAAAGATTCATTCATTTTTAATGTTTGTAATTTAAAATGATGTAATTATAATTTTTATTGGATAATTAGTTCAATTTTAAAGATTTACAATTGAATATTCTTTAATTTTGAATATTTGAATTAAAGAATATTTAATGTGCATAATCCAAAATAATGCAATTTTGAATGACTTTGTTGCAATAGTTAAATTTTCAAGATTTGAAGTGGAAAATTATTCAATTTTAAAGATTTAAAATGGAAATTTCTTTATTTTTGAATACTTGCAATTGAAAAATATTTAATATATATAATCAAAAATGCTGCAATTTTGAATGATTTTGTTGGAATAGTTCAATTTTGTAGATTTAAAATTGAAAATTATTCAATTTTGAAGATTTAAAATTCAGAATTATTCACCCAGTGGGCACAAAATTTGGCGACGTGTTTACGACATCTTTACGACAACTTCACGACATCCTATGTCCATGTCGTTTCGGTGTCTTTGCGATATCGTAAAAATATCGTTAAATCATACGACTCATTTACGATATCGTAGGCACCTTGACGGCATGGACGACATGTCGTAAAGTTGTCGTAAAGATGTCGTATCGATGTCGTAAAGACGCCGCCAAATTTTGTGCCCAATGAGCAATTCTGGAAATTTGAAATTGAGAATTATTTAATTTTATAGATTGAAAATCAAAGACTTTACATTTCAAGAATCATTAATTTGTAATGTTTATACTTCGAAATGATGTAATTTTGAACGTTTTTGAAAATATATTGTATAATTTCAAAGATTGACAATGTGAAGATTTTCAATTTTGAATATAAAAATTGAAGTTTCTTCAATATTTAATCTGTATCACAGAAAATAATAAAATTTTGAATCATTTTGTTGAAATAGTTCAATTTTATAGATTTAAAGCAGGGAAATTATTTAATTTTGAATATTTGCAACTGAAGACTAATATTTAATGTGTTAGTTTTTAGCAATTTGCAATTATTTAATTTTTAAGATTTATGATGGAAAAGTCTTCAACTTTGGATATTTTCGATTGAAGACAATGAGGTTTAGAAAAGGAGGGGGAAGGAAGAAAGAATGGACTGGGAGATGGAAGGAATAAAGTTAGAAGAAGTAAAAGAGTTTAAATATTTGAGATATATCTTGCAAACAGATGGGTATCATGGAGCTCATATGAGAGAAATGATAAAAAAAAAGCAGCATGGGGTAATGAAACAGATATGGGGAATAGGAAAAAGAAGGTTAAAAAAATTGGAGAAGGAGCATGTGGTTATTTAATACGCTAGTATGTCCAGTATTAGGTTATGGAGCAGAGATAATGGTATGGAAAGAAAGGAAAAATATTGAGAGTTTACAAGAAAGTTATATAAGGTGGACACTAGGGGCAGACTGGAGGACGCCAGGATATATGGTGAGAGAAGAAGCGCAAAGGGATAAGTTAAGTATTAGAGCGGGAAAGAGGGCATGGAAATTTGAGACAAAGCTGTGAGTGAAAGGGAGAGGAGTTGGAGAGAAAGTGTTTGATGGAGGTAAAAGAGCGGAGAGGAAGGGCGATCGAATTAACGAGATGGGAAGAAGAAAGGACGGAGTTCTTTAATGCTAGAGAAATAGAAGACGGGACTGGAGTAAGCTTTGAAGAATTGGAAAAAAGGAGAGGGAAAGACAATTAATAGAAAGGAGGATGATTGAGGAATCAAAATACAATAAATGGTATAAGATGATAAAAAAGGAAGTAGTAACAAGGTATTTAGGAAAGGGATGGGGAGAGAGAAGGTGGACCAGAATAGCAAGATTTAGATTGGGAAACGAGATAAAGGAGGGGATGTATAGGGAAAATAAAGAGAACAGAAAATGTAGGATATGTGAATGGAAGGAGGAAACATGGGAACATGTATGGGAAGGATGTAGGGGAGGAATGGAAGATAAAGGAAGCTGGCAAGAGAATATGGTTAAGATTCTAGGAGAGGGTGGATTAGGAGAAGAATTGTATGTTTTTTTTTTGGAATAGTTCAATTTTAAAGATCTAAAATTGATTTTTTTTCTATTTGATATATTTTCAACAAAAATTCTTCGATTTTATAATTTTGCAAATTTATCATGGGCAATATACAAACTCAGCAACAGTTTAATTTTATGACCAATCATTCAGACTGCCGGTGCAAAACTTTTAAAAGTTTTCTGTTCATGAAATAAGGTTTTTCGTAAGATCCATCGTTGCGTTCAGAGTCTTCGAGAAAATAGAGAAAAAGCGTGTCAATCGCTGCAGTTTGAACTTGAAAAAATACAGAAGTGAGAACCACAGATCCAACTCCAACTAAAAGAATAGGAACGATCCTATAGTGAACCACATTTTCCTCTTGGTGGTACCACAAGAAGATGGAAAAAACACTTAAACCGATTATGAAGATTTTTCCAGCACCTAAAATTCAATCTGTAATCTGGCAATGAGGAAAATTTAAATTAGAAAAATATTTCTGCATAAGAATAAAAAAATCCAACTAAGTGAATAAAAATAAATCAAATAAATACAATAAAATATAAATTTTACCTTGGTGAGTAACACAACTCTAATGATATTTCTCATCAGAAGGGAAAAGGATTCTTTTGCAGAATCATAAAATCCTTTTCCATCAATTGCACACATGATATACGCGTGTAGTTTATATACTTGAAAAAATTCTCCAGAAGCCAGAAATTCCATTTGCAACATTTTATAGCGGCACTCGCCACTTCGTTGTTGTATTGCTTCAATTTTTTGTTTATTGCTTCCAAAATTGTTCGAATAACCTTGCAGATGGTTATTACTAAGGATCCAAACGCGACTGTTCCTAAATGGTATCTAAAACAATTTTTAATTCAAATTCTATAATTAAAAAATAATAAAATCGATTAAATTGGCAGGAGAACTATAATATATTTGGCTATACCACTAAGCCACTTACCGATGGTCAGTATTAATCTTTGTCGGTAATGCAGATTTCTGTCATATGTTGAGTTTCGGTCAATATTTCAGTGACCTGACTTATCGAGCCTCTTCTATCTCCTCATTATATAATTCCATATTTATCTCCTTCTTCTAAACATATTCTTTTATTTGCTCTTTATCTACCTCCTGATCCTCCTCCTTCCCTCTCTCTATGCCCTCCTTATATATCCTCTTAATTAGCTTCTAATTTTTTTCCTCCTTACCTATATCCCAATTATATCTTATTGATGATCGATCCTCTTACTGATATATCTTCTATTGGAGAAGGAAGGGATCTCTTGATACTCCTGAGCAATATAAGGAGAAGCTGGTTATGGAGGTGATGCATACTGAGAAAAAGGAGATATAAGAAGAGAAGTTGAGGAGGATCAGGAGCTGGATGTTGAGGAAATAGATGAAGAGGGGGAGGAGAAGAATTAAATGATAGATGAGGAGAAGGAGAATCAGGATATAAATGA
>NC_046665.1:109739840-109775909 GCF_010883055.1 Belonocnema kinseyi | reverse complement strand
AGAAGAAGAGAAGGATCATGAGCTGAATTAGGACAATGGTAACTAGTGCAAGAGAAGGAGATGTATGAGACGAAAAAGGACAAGAAGGAAGAGCAGATAGAAGAACAGAAGGAAGAGGATGATCATGAGCTTGATGTAAAGAAGATAGATTAGGAGGAGGAGATAGATAAAGATAAAGAGAAGGAAGAGAATGTTTAGGAGCTGTATGGAGAGGAAATCGATGGGAAGGATCACGAGATAAAGGAACTGATGAGAAGTACCAGGAGCTAGACGAGGAGACTGTTCAGTGATGGTGGAGAAGGACAAGGGGATAAATAAGGAGAAAAGGGAAGAGGAAGCGGGTAATCAGGGGCTCGATATCTAGGAGATATATGAGTGGGAGCAGCAGGCGGAAGAGGATTCAGAAGATAAATGGGGGGATATATAAAGAATAGGAGTATCAGGAGCTGGATGAGGAGATTGGTAGATGGTAGAGCAGGATGATGTGGATGACGGCAAAAAAGGAGGAGAAGGAAGAGAAGGTAGAGGATGATGAGAATTTTGATGTGGAGGAGATAGATAAGGAGGTAGATATATGTGGTGGAAAAGCAGAAGGAGAAGGGTCAGGAGTTGAATGTAAAGGGGAAGGATGATGCGGAGAAGGATGCAGAAGAGAATGATGAGAACATGAAAGAAGAGAAGTAGGAAGATCAGGAGAAGGATGCAGAAAATATAGATAAGGCGGAGTGAGAGGCGAAGGGTCAGGAGATAAATGAGGAGATGCGTGAGGAATCGGTGCATGATCAGAAGTCATATTGGAGTATCAGGAGATAATTGTGATGATAGATGAGAAGGAGGAGAATTAGGAGCTGGACGTTGAGATATACAGAAGGAATAGCAGCAAGATATATATGTGTTGGAGAAGCAGGAGGAAAATCGGGAAAAGTATGAGAAGATAGATAAGGAGGAAGAGGAGGATCAGGAGATGAATGAGAAGATAGATAAATGGTAAAAGAAAAGGAGGTGACGGATAAGGTGAAGAAGGAAGTTTAGATAGAACACGAGAAAGATCAGGAGCTGTATGTGGAGAGGATCGATGTGGAAGCGACCAGGAGATACACGTGGAGGATGAGCAGGAGGAGAAGATAGAAAAAGAGAAGGAGAAGGATCAGGAGTTAAATGCGGCGGATATAGATGAGGCGGGAAAGGAGGCGAAGGGTCAGAAAATAAATTAGGAGATATATGAGAAACTGAAAGAGGATTAATAGCCAGATTGGAGTATCAGCAGTAAATCTGATCACAGGCAAAAAGAAGGAGAAGTAGGAAGATCAGCAGCTGGATGAGAAAGAGATATTTGAGGAGGGAAAGAAGAAAGAGACATGTGCAGCCATACGTGAGGAGGTGAAGATAGTCAACAGGATGTTAAGAAGAAGCAGAAAATAGTTAAGGAAATTATCAAGAGGAGGAGAACACATACAAGGAGATATATTAGGTGATAGAAGAAGAGGAGAAGGGGGAGCAGAGGAAGAGGAGATAGATGAGAAAAATGAGATGGAAGAAAAGGAGAATCAGAAGTTATATGAGAAGGTGATAGATGACGCGCAGGAGTTGGAGTCTGAGGAGATATATTAGGAGAAGGTTCAGGATGAAAATGAGAAGGAGGTAGAGGAAGAAGCAGGTGATAGAGTTAGATGAGGAAGAGATAGACTAAAAGATATATGAAAAGGGGATGGAATATGAGGTGTATCGGTAAGTTAGATCACTGATATATCAATTGATAGTCGATCTAGGTCGGTAAGAGTTGTCGTAGTCGGATAAATCTCTACTACTTAAATTAAAATTGAAATTTAATACCTGAATGTTCTCCAAACACTGACAGTGAATAAATAAATTTCTAAATCTTAAAAATTACATAATTTTCAAGTAATTTCAACAACATTACACATTTGAACGTGTAATATGTGTGCAATAACATCAAAAAGCGGGAAAAGATAGTACATTTATTTTTTGACCGGGAATTTTTGAAATTTTCAGAATGCAAAACATTTTTTTAGTGAAAAAAGAAAATATTTATTAAAAAAATGAATTTTTAATCAAAAAGTTGAATTTTACTCCCAAAAAAATTATTCTTCAACAAAATACTTTTTATTTCAACCAAAGAGATGATTTTTCAAATAAAATAATGAATCTTCCATAACAAAAATAAATTTATTTTCAACATGGTAGATCTTTTTTTATCTAAGTAGTTGAAAATGTATTTAATATCAAAGGCTTGTAATTTTTGATTTTTTAAGTCTTCAAAACCGCATTTAAAAAATCGAAAAAATTGGGGGAGGATCAGGAGCTGGATATTGGGAAGACAGATGAGGAGGAGGAATTAAATGAGATGATAGATGACGAGGAGAAGAAGTATCGGACTATAAACGAGGAAATAGAGAAGGAGGAGGATGAGGAGGAGGAGGAGGAGGAGGTGGATCACGAGCTGAATGAGGAGCTAGATGAAAAGGTCAAAGAAGAATGGAAAAACATTGAGATCAAACTTATTTAAAATTGAATTTACATAATGTGTCATGTAAATTAATTAATAATTTTTTTAATTTCCGGTCAAAAATTAAATTCCGATACAGCGGCCACCCTAAAAGTGAATGGTAATACGGTTTAAAATTTTTTTTACTTGCTAGATTCCTCGATGAGTTGGCAAGCCAAATAAATTCTCTGTCGCAGGAAGAAAGTAATTAACATGGTGATTCCTAAAACAATACCACAAATAATTGCTATTGCTAGCCAAATTTTTGCAACGTTTCCCGTTGCTGCAGAATATACATCGTAACACACAAAAATTCCTACTCCGAGCAAAAGACAAGTTATAAAAATTGAGAGGCAAACAAAAATGGAGTCGTGAACCATCTCAAAAGATGGATATAGATAATTGTTAATAATTCACATCCAAAAATGAAGACCGGAATCAAGTACTTGATTTTCTCTAAATCTTCCGAAATTTCTTTCAAAACTCTTTCGATTTGAGCAAAAACTTCAATAGCTTTTTTAGCCAAATTTAATTTGTTTTCATCAATCGTCATATCTACAAATCCTTTCAAGGGTTTAAGAGGAACAAATCTTTTTGTAATCGATGTACTATTTAAATACCACCTGGCACATTTTTCATTCGAAATAAAAATATCCAAATCCTTCCAAGTCGAAACTGAGGTCAAATTTATACCCATTTCGCAGATTAGTTTTAATTTTGTTCCTTCTACTGAAGATTGAGAATTTCTCGAAGTGTAAATAAAATTCTCCGTGGGACATTTTGATTCACAAACTTGTGGAGTGCTGCAGGTCGTAGCCGCGGAAATACTTTCACTATGAAATCGATTCCGCATTTTCTTCCTTCACTGTCTGTTGGTACCATTCATTTTTCTATGTTCCCATAAGTGTAGGCTATCGAAAAAGTATTATATACAAGAATAATTTAAAATTGAAATAACAATCTAAATAAAAGAATTTTCAGACCTCACAGCCCAAAATTCTCTCAATATAGGGGAACTAGGGTGATTTAAACGAAAATAGGGGAATAAATTCTTTTAAGGGAAGGAAATAGATGAGGTGAAGAAGGAGATAGAAGAAAAGTAGAATGAGGAATTGGATGAGGAGGAGATAGAAGAAGAGAGGAAGGAGAATCAGGAAGATGATGACGAGAAAGGGGAGATAGATGACGAGATAGAGCAAGCGAAGAAGCGCTTTAAGTTTTTAAAATTTAAAATAGTAATATATTGAATGAATAGAAACTGGTTGTGGAGGAGCTAGATGATGAGGAGAAGAAGATAGAAGAAGAGAAGGTGGAGGCGGGGTCAGGAGCTGGATATCAAGGAGGAGAATGTAGCGGATGAGGAGAAGATGAAAGAAGAGAAGGAGGAAGATCAGGAACTGGATGGGAAAGAGATAGATAAGGTGGAGAAGTAGGCGAAGGATCAGGTAATAAATGAGGAGATAGATGAGGAGGAGCAGCAGATGTATGTAGAGGTGCAGCAGAACGAGGTGGTTGAAGAGAATAAGTACAAGAAGGAATAGGAGATAGAAGAAGAGAATGGGCCGGAGCTGAATCTAGAGGAGCTCGATGAGGAGGAGACCAGGAGATATATGTGAACGAGAAGTATAAGGAGTTGGATCTGAAGGAGAGTGAAGGGGAAGGAGGAAATAGAAGAAAAAAGGAAGTAGGCTCAGGAGTTGGACGAGGAGGAGACAGGTGTGGCGAAGGAGCTGAAGTATCAGGAGATATATGTGGAGATAGTGGAGAAGACAGAAGAAGCGAAGTAGGAGGGTCAGTGACATGATGGGGAGAAGGGGAAGACTCAAAATGAGAAGTAGGGGGGTCAGAAACATGATTGGGAGAATGGGGAGATAGAAGAAGGAGATAGATGATGTGATAGAAAATGGTGAGATAGAAGGAGAAAAGAAAAAAGATAGAGGAATTTCTCCTTATTTATTTTTTATTCTTATGATTTTAATGAATGTAAATAAAAATTGTAATTCAATATGAAACGCTTTAAATTCCTAAGATTTCAATTCGAAATTATAAAATTTTCAACAACGAAATTTTTTTTACAAAAGAAGATGAATTTCCAACACAAAGTAGTTGAAATTTTTATTGGATAATTAAATATTCAACTAAACAAAATAGTTCATATTTCAAACAGAGATTTCAACTAAATCCATTTTTAACATTATAATTCAGTTTTCAACTGAATAATTAAATTCTCAACAGATTAATTAAATTTCCAACAAAATCGTTGAATTGTTAACCAAATAGCTGAATTTTTAAAATACAAAGATCGATTTTTAACCAAAAACATTACTTCATCTACCAAAAGATTTTAACTAAAAAGTTAAATTCTCAACAAAATATACAGTAGTTTATATCTCAATAAAAAATATTTTAATAGTAATCAAAAACATTTGAACTTGACCAAAAAGACGAATTTTCAACAAAATAGTTGAGTTCTCAGCAAAAACAGACTTATTTTCAAACACAAATGTGAATTTTCTATTATATAGTTGAATCTTCAAATAATTAATTTAAATTTTAACCAAACTATTACATTTTTGACTAAAAGAAATTAAATTTTGTTCGAAGAGGTGAATTTTTAAACCAAAAAGTTGACTTCTACAAAACAGCTGATTTTAAACCAAACAATTGAATTTTTAACCAAAAGAGATGATTTTTCAAATAAATAGTTTAGATTTCAAACAGAGATGAATTTTCAAAAACAAAATAAAACCAAATAGTTCAATTTTCTACAACAAAAAAGATGAATTCTCTACAAAATAGTTTAATTCTCAAAAAAGGGATATTTTTTTAACTAAACCGATAAATCTTCAAAAAAGTATATGAACCTTTAATCGAAAAAAATTAGCTTTCAACGAAGAAAACTAATTTTCTATCATAATAGACGATTATTCAACAAAATAGTTGAATTTTCAACAAAGGAGAAGACCTTTTAACTAAAATGACGAAACTTTAACAAAAATGAATTTTTAACAAAGTAGTTCAACCAAGTAGTTAAATTATTAACCAAAAAAGATGAATTCTCAACGATAAGAGATAATTTTAAGCTAAATTTGTTTATTTTCAAGGCAAAAATACTAATTTTGTACTAAAACAGTTGAATCTTTAAACAAGAAATATGAATTTTCAACAAGAAAGTTAATGTTTTAGAAAATATTAAATTTGTCACCAAATTGTTCAAAAACATATATAAAACATCTTTTCAATCACAAAGATGAATTTTAAACAAGCACATTAACTTTCTACAAAAAAGATGAAATTTCAACAAACTACAAGAATTTTCAACCAAGCAGTTACATTATTTGCCAACAGTGATGAACTTTTTAACAAAAAATAAGGATTTTCAGAAAAAAATTTCAATTAAAAAAGATTTAAATTCTGAATCAAAATAAGTTGAATTCACAACATTTTTTTAACAAAACAGATGAATTCTCAATCAATACAAATCAATTTTCAACCAAACAGTTTCAATTTTAAAACAAATATTTAAATTTTCAACCATAAAACTTCAAAAAAGAAAAATTTGAATTATCTAAACCAACAAAAATATTTCGATTTGCCTATTGTATTATTTTAATTTAGTTCACATTTAAGCAAAAAAAAACGGGAAAAAGGAGAAGTTTCTTGAAAAACATGACAAAAAATAGGAATTATTTTTAACAGGGGAAAAGAGGGGAATAGGGAAAGACGGTGAAGTCTGAATGTTGTCAAGAAACTAATAATTAATACCGTAGTAAGCGATGCCACCCCACCAAAATAAAAAGACAATAAAAATTAAGAGACAGAAAATATCTGTGCAAGATCCAGTTTTTTACCTGAAATTTGTGAGATATGGATATAAATAATTTACACTTGAAATTATAATTTCCGTTACATAAAATTTAGAAAAGGTAAGTAAAAATTAATTAATTGTACTTTAAGAAAGTCGTGGTAAAAATCAGGTCTTTGCAAAAATTATTTTTTTATCATTTTAAGAATTTCAATATAATTGAAATTTTGCTTACTGTCAATTCTTATCCAATTTTCAAAAATGGTTGAATTTTAATAACTCATAGCTTATTTTTTCTGGAAAAACATTCTCTTAATAATAATGACCTTCAAATATAGTTATTAGTTTAATAAATGTTATCTTTTTAAAAAATTATTTTAACGATTTCAGCCATAGACGAATTTACTTTCAAAATTAAGAAGAGAAAAGTTTTACCACAAGTTTATTCTGAATAAATAAGCTATCAAAAAAATTAAAATGCAAACAACATTGTTAAAATAATTTTTTACATTCTCATCATTTATGATTGAGAAAGTATTAGAATTGTCGGAAATTTGACATCACACTTTTTCAACGGATCTCCACGTTTCGAGACCCCCTGAATCCGAAAATCAGGTTTTCAGGATGGCGTCTGTCAGTCTGTCCGTCCGGCCATCCATCCTTAAACACGATAACTCTCGAAAAAATGAACGAATCAAATTCATCTTTGGCACACTTATTTTAGGTCCTAAAAGAAAGGACGAGTTCGTGAACCAGCCATTTTTGATAAAAATTCAAAAAGTGAGCGCATTTAAAAAATTTTTGAGACCACTTTTTTCTGCATTTGAAAATTCTATGTACGGATATTTATAGTATTAAAAAGAACATTTTTTAATTACAAAAATGTTTCTTAGATGAAAAGAAGGGAAAGAAATAAAAATATTTTTTGCACCACCCTAATAATAATATTAAAATAATAAAAATCAATATTAAAATTCCAATATTACTTTTAATTATTAATAAAAAACATAATATAATAATAGAAATAAAATATGATTACAATATTTAAATTCGTTCACTTACCGAATGTCTCCTTCATTTGAATAAAAATAGGTTTTCACTACATATTTAAACGAAACATTGCAAATGCAACTATTGTTACTCTGAATTACGAATGAAAGTGCCTATCTTATCTTTTAATCTTTTCGATAGAAATAGATATCAATAGCAGAAAAAATCGTGAAAACGTAATCATTTCGTAATATAACTATAGACGGAAGCAAAAGTTGAAATTTCAACTTCTTTGTCAAAAATTAATTTTTTTTTTTTGAAGATTCATAATTATAACCGAAAATTCAAGCATTTTGTTGAAAATTAAATTATTTTGTTAAAAATAAAAATATTTTGTTGAAAATTCATCTTTTTGGCTTAAAAGTTGAACTGTTTTTTAGAGAATTTACCTTTTAGTTTGAAAATTATTTTTTCTCTCTTGAATGAAAAATCTTTCGTGGTGGAAAATGCAACAATTTTATAGAAAATTCGTCTTTTGGGTTTTAAAATTCATTTCTTTGTATAGAAATTTGATTTTTTCTAAAGTAAAAATGAAATTAATTCAAGTGGCGAATATCAAACTTTTATGTTAATAATTAATCAATTTTAATCAAGGATTCAAATTTTTCATTAAGAATTCGTCTTTTTTATTGAATTCAACTGGTTTTTATTTAAAATAAAACCTTTTTTCGCATTATAAATTTACGTGGAGAATCGTTTTTATTAAAAATTTAACTACTTTCTTGAAATGTCAACCTCTTTGTTAAAAATCATATCTCTTATTGAGGATTCATAATTTTAGTCGAAAAGTTAAATATTTTTTTAAATTTTAATAATTTTGTTAAAAATTAAAATACTTTCTTAAAAATTCAACTGCTTTGTTGAAATTTCGTCTTTTTGGCTAAAAATTATTTTGGTAAAAATTTTATTTACTTTCTAAATTAAAAATGCACATTTTATGTTAATAATTAATCTATTTTAGTTAATGTATCGTCGAGCCAAAATGAATGTCGTCACTTGACAAAAATAACCTGATGACTCGCGCTAGAGGTGGGGGGTTTCTCCTGCCTTTAAGCTACGTTTCAAAGCTGTTCAAATTATGTCATCGCTTGCTGCAATATATATTTCTTAAATATTGTTTCTTTTTTAATTTTTTTTTTGTTATTTTTTAGTAGAAGAGTGTGTGAAGATGAAAAAAAAGTTTCAAAAAATTTACTCAACGCAAAAAATCTGTTAATTATTTTTAAAAAACCTTATAATACCAATAAGAAGTCAAGTGTACCCATTTTCAGTTTTAATTATTTATTAACAAATGAAATCAGGTTCATAAAACTATTTACATAACTAAATTGGTAAAAATTATTATTAAATATAATATCGACGACATAAAATCAGGTAAAAATGGTTCTTGAATTTTATCCAAGGGAGAGTCCCCAATTTAAATAAATCTCGTTTAGAACTAAGCTTATTTAAATAAGTAATTTCAGATTAATTACTAATAATCAGATTTTTGCAAAAGGATAATTTATGCAAAAAAAATTAAGATATCAACAGATACATATTTTTTTTCGAGTCAGAAATGAAATCAGTCTTATCTCTTTTATATTTAAATAACATATGTATTTGTTTATAAAATAAAAAATATTAATAAGAAATAAAACTAATTTCTAAATTTTTTTCTGCATACCTGATGTGTTTTTTGTTTTGTTTTTTCTAGCAGATTAGAAAACAATTCTCGAATTTCGTGTTGCTAATAACCTATCGACGAGCTCTGCTCTTTCTTTTATCAGCACTGCTTTATCTTCAGGAATGAGACCTTCCTTCGCATTTCTGACCACAAACTGAGTTATAAACAACCTTAAAGCTTCCCTAAAGTTGTCCAGTTGTTCCGAACGAGTTATTCTCTCAAATACGCCCAAACAGGCTTCCGAATTTTCGTGCATCAAAATTCCAAGGACAATTTGACGCAAGAGCTTCATTTTCGGCTTGTCCAATTCCTCGAGTTGCACAACCTGAACGCAAATATTTAATCCGAATTTAGAAAACACTTATGGAAATGAATAAGAAACTTTTCATTTAATTTTTAACATTTAAATTTGGAAAGTGGCTGCTCAAAAACTCCAGCCTCGGACTCACTTTAGAGATAAAAAAATAATGTTTTTCCTTTCGTTCATAAATTGTTCAATTTTTTATTTTTCTCATGGTTTAAAAAATCAAACACTAAATCTAACAATTGTTGCATTGCATTAAATACAATGAAACTGTCAAATTACAAGTTTTAAACTTTTATAAAATGTAGAGTTTAAATATTCCAATTCAGTTCCAAAAATATAAATCCACGTTATCATTCTCAATGCTCTAAATTGAAGAATCAATCAATGAATTTAAAAATATTCAAAATTATACTATATTAAGCAATTTTAAATTATAATTCCAGCTCAGAATTGGTTAAAAATTGAAAATTCCCGGTTTAAATCTGGAATTTTAGTGCGTTTCGAAAAATTCTCTGCTCAAATCCAGAATTTTAATCCTTTTCCAAAATTCTCCGTTTCAAGTAAGAATTAGAATTTTTCTGTAAAATCCCCCGTTGAAATTCATAATTTAAATTTTTCAAAAATACCTCATTTCAACAAAGAATAATAATTTTATTGGAAAAATTGAGTTTTTCATTGAGAATTCAGAATTCATTTTATGAGGCTGGACAAAAGCGGGAAGTGACAGTGAATTTATTTTTTGACCGGGAATTTTACCAATTGTGATTTTTTAAATTATTACATCATTCAGTTTAGAATGCTTAATTCAAAAATATGTTTCTTTAAAAATTTTCCACTTTATATTTTTAATTTTTAAAAGCATATATTTTAATTTAAACAATTTTAACAAATTTTCAGAAGAAAAATCTGCCCAAGTTCGATTTTAACAATAAAAAATTAAAAGCATTTGAAGTTGAAACTTTTTGATAAAAAACAGTTTTATTTTATCAACTATAAATATAAAGAAATGGATTATTTTAAAAATCGATCTGTACTCTTAAGTCAAGAAATCTGAAGAATAATTGATTTGTACAAACAATTCTAGATCCGTTAAAAATTTGAGAATTTCGAGATTGTTACTGTTTCAATCCGAAAGTCTTGATAAGAATATAAATTAATATATCATTTATTCCGATAATTTTATTTTTAAATAAAAATTTTCATAATTTATCAATAATATATTTTTTTAATTCAGAGTTTTAGTTCTTCCTTTATATTATTTTTTTATATCAAATTTAATAAATAAATTTATTAATTTTTTCAGCAATTAAAAAATTGTAAACGTGCGTTTTACTATTTGCAACTTAAAAATAAATCCATAATAATATAGTCACAATTAAAGGTTTTTATTCAATTAAAAATATTGTGAGACTAAAATATTTAATTTTTATCCCATTTAATTTAAAATTTCTTAATGTAGAAAAAGAATAAGTATTTAATGTTTAACAATATTTCACTGTTCATTTAAGACGAGTAAATGGAAACCAAATATTTAAAAGAAAACAATTTGAAACTAAATTGTTTTACATAGAAAACTTTGAATTTTTAGATTTTCGAAGAACTTTTAAACTTTTAGCGTTACAAGTTTAATTGCTCTATTTAAAAAGTGTTTAATTTATAAGTGAAATTGTTAAATTTTGAAGCATAAATGACAATTGAACACATATTCTTTGTAGAAAAAATTTGAGAAATTTTAAGAGATATGTAGAAGTTTTCAAACGATCAAAATTAATTAAAAACTTGAAATTATTGTATGTAATTTAAACGAAGTGTCTTAAAATTTTTTCAGAATTTCTAAATATATTTTCAAATTAATCGAAATGTTCCTACAATTTTTGAAAATTCTGCAAATTATTTTAAAAATCCTTAAAATTTTATGTTCTTCATTGATCATGTTTTTAATCTCTGAAAATCTTCTGTAACATTCTGTTACAATCATTTTTCAAAGTGAAAAATCATTTTTAAAGTGAAAAATCATTTTCAATTTTCCTAAGAATCTAAATTTAATTCGAATCTTTTTCAAATTTCTAAATATCTCTTAAAATTACTCTAATATTTTTACCAATAATAAGTGTTCTATTGTTATTTATAAATTCAATTTTTTTTTTATTTGCAGAATTTTCTAAAAGTTATAGAAAAAATTCAATTCCTTTTCAAATATATTTAAAAGTTCTGACAACAAATTCAAAAATGATTTTGAATTTGGAAAAATTTAAAACCACTTCTAGATTTTGCAAGATTTTGAAATAAAATTTTAAAGCTTTTGAAGGATGCCTAGACTATATAAAATAAAAATAATTTAAGAACTCTAAAGTTAAAAGACAAATTTTTTCATTTTTACATTTTTTTCAGAATTTCTAAATATATTTTAAAATTAATCGAAATTTTCCTACAATTTTCGAAAATCCTGCAAATTAAAAAAATCCCTAAAATCTTCCATTTTCTTCTTTGATAATTTTTAAAAGTGAAAAATCATTTTTAATTTTCCTACGAATCTGAAGACAATTTTTATTCTTTTGAAGTCTTTCACAATTCTTAAAAAAATTCTACATTTTTTGTTTAAACTATGCAAAATATACTTTTTATTTTAAATTCAGCTGTCAGTATTTGAAATTATTTCAAGTTCTAAATTTAATTCGAATCTTTTTAAAACTTCTAAATATATCTTAAAATTACTCTAATGTTTTTACAAATAATAAGTGTTCCATTATTATTTGTAAATTCAAATTTTTTTTTAAATTGCAAGATTTTCTAAAAGTCACAGAAAAAATTCAAATCATTTTGAAACGTATTTAAAAGTTCCGAAAAAAAATTCAAAAATTAACTTGAATTTGGAAAAATTTAAAACCACTTCTAGATTTCTCAATATTTTGAAATAAAAGTTTAAAGCTTTTAAAGGATGCCTAGACTATTTAAAATAAAAATGATTTAAGAACTCTTACGTTAAAAAAATAATTTTTAAATTTTTAATGTGTCTAGTTTAAAATTACTTAAAATAATATAATTTTGAAAATTTTTAAAATTCATTGCTTGATTCTTTGATTTAGACTATTGAAAATTTTAACGTGGATTTATATTTTTGGAACTTAATCTGAATCTTTGAACTCTATAATTGATAAAAGTTATAAAATTTGCAGTTTATTTGCATTTTATTTAACATTTTTAACTTTAAATGCTTTATTTGGTTGTTTATTGTTTATTACTTTATATGGAAAAATGTTTAGAATATAGTTTAGATTTTCTAAATTTCATTGGCTGTGAAAAATGTTTGCGAACAGGGAAAAAACTGGGAATTTTTTTCCTCGATTAAAACGTCCATCCTGAAATTGTTATTCTATTGAAGCAATTTCAGTTCCAATTCAGAATTGATTAAAAATTAAAAATTCCTTCTTCAAATCCGGAATTTTAATTCTTTTCAAAAAATTCTCAGCTTCAAAAATTATAATTTTTCTGTAAAATTCCCTGTTGAAATTCAGAAATTAAATTTTTTCCGAAAATATCCCGTTTCAACTTATATTAAAAAATTCTCTGTTCTAGCTCGGAATTTGTTTAAATTTTAATATTCCCTGTTTCAAGAAAAATTATAATTCTTTTGGATCAATACCAGTTTCAACTTAAAATTGGTTAAAATTATAAAATTCCCTGCTTCAACTCAGAAATAAAATTCTTTGAAAAAATGTCCTTTTCTAATTCAGAATTTCATTCATTTTCAAAGATTACCAGTACTAGCTCGGAATTTGTTAAAATTTGAAAATTCCTGGTTCACAACTAAAAATTATTTTTATTCAGGATAAATTTCAGCTCCAAGTATAATTTTGTACAAAATTAGAAATTCCCTGTTGAAATTAAAAGTTAAATTTCAAGACCTTGAAACATCTACATGTTATTTCAAAAATTTTCAAATTTAAAAATATTATTAAAAGTTTTTCACAACTTCTAAATATCTTTGAAAATTATTCAAATTTCAAATAATTTTTCAAAGTCAAAAATCATCAAGCCTGTCAAAATTCTTAAAAAGCTTCTCGATTTTTTGTTCGAAGTATGCCAAAATCTACATTTTGTTTTAAATCAGGCCGTGGTTCAGATCGTTCAGGTGTTATTTATAACATAAAAATACAACAATTTGACTTTCAAATTAAATTTTTCAAAAAAAAAAAAAAAAAAAAAAACAATAAAACTGTAAAGCTCAAAGTTTAGTTTTTTTTGTATAGTTTTAAATATTTGATTTATAATTACTGAGTTGAAATCAACAGTCATATATTTCTAAATATTAGTTGTTCTTTTTCCTAATTGAAAAAATTCAAATTGTATTATTTAAAAATAGAATATTTTAGACTGAAATTTAATAAACGCTTTAAATTACAAATATATTATTTTTCAGTTTTTTTAAGATTAAAAATTGCTTATAAAGTTTCAATAGGGCGTTTACATTTTTTTAAACTAATAAGACTTTCCAATTGAAACAAATTAATTTTTAACGCTAAAATCTAAAAATTCTAAAATTGTGAATTGATTCCGATTTGTCTTCTAAAATCAATTATTATTTACTTTTTAAATCTATAAGTACAATTCAATTTTAAAAATCATTAATTCATTTATATTCACAGTTGATAAACTAAAATGTTTGTTATAAAAAATCCTCGATTTTAAACGCTTCTAATTTCAATTTGTTTAAGTCTTTAAAACTGCATTTTAAAATTATTTTAATTCAAATATACGCTAAAAAATCTAAAATGTAAAATTTTTAATGTGAAAGATTTTCGAATTACGCATTCTAAATTGAATAATATCTTAATTGAAAAAAATCACAATTTAACCAATGATTTAAAAAATGGTTCAAATCAAAGTTGGACGGATGTTTTTTCTTCTAAAAATTTGTAAAATTCCCAGTCAAAAAAAAAAAAATCACGGTTATTACCTGGTTTCACAGTCTTTTAAGTTTTTCTCGTTTTTCTACTTAAATGTGAACTGAAGTAATAAAACCAAATAAGAAAATCCAAATTTTATCGGTTGAAAGTTCATTCTTCTTCGATGAAAAGCCTAATATTAAATTTTTCGTTAAGAATTCATTTTTTTTATTTAAAAATTTAATTATTTTAATGAAAATTTAATTCTTTTATTCAAAAGTCGTCTTTTTGTCTCGATAATACGAAAATTTCATTGAAATTTTGTTTCTTTTTTGACTACAACACTTTTCAAATAAAAAATATCAAATATTTTGCTGAACATTCATCTCTTGTTTTTGTTGAAAATTTACCTAAAACATTTTTCATCAAGAATTAATTTTTTTTTTTGTTAAAAAAGGGAATAATTTGGTTAAAAATTGAAGTATTTTGTTATAAATCGTATTTCTAGTAGAAAATTAATCTTCTTGATTCAAAAATCAACTACTTTATTAAAAATTCGTTTTAATGGTTGGTGGAAAATTAAATTACGTCTTTTCGGCTTAAAAATTCAACTGTTGTCTAGATAATTCGCCTTTTAGTTTTAATATTTAACAATTTGTTTGAAAATTATTTTTTCTCTTTTGAATAAAAAATGTTTCGTAGTTGTAGATTCCAACAATTTTATAGAAAATTCGTCGTTTTGGTTCTACAATTCATCACTTTGGGTAGAAATTTGATTTTTTAAAAATTAAAAATGCAACTTTTATGTTAATGATTAATCTATTTTAATCAAGGATTCAAATATTTTTTTAAGAATTCGTCTTTTTTGATTGAATTCAACTGGTTTTATTTTTAAATAATTTTGTTTCCGTTGAAATATTAATTATTTAATTTTTTTTTTTAATTAATCTTTTTTGGTTTTTAATTTCAAATGAAAATTCTCTTTGGTTAAAACATCAACTATTACAAATTTCAACTTCTTTGTTAAAAATTAATTTTATTTTTGAAGATTCATAATTTTAGTCCAAAATTCGAGCATTTTGTTGAAAAATAAATTATTTTGTTAAAAATTAAAATATTTGGTTGAAAATTCAATTGTTTTCTAGAGAATTCACCTTTTAGTTTTATCATTCAACAATTTGTTCGAATATTATTTTTTCTCTCTTAAATGAAAAATCTTTCGTGGTTGAAAATTCAACAATTTTATAGAAAATTCGTCTTTTTGGTTTTAAAACTCATTTTTTTTGTAGAAATGTATTTTTTATTTTTTTTTTTATTAAAAATTAATCTAAATTAATTCAACTGGTGAATATGCAACTTTTATGTTAGTAATTAATCAATTTTAATCAAGGATTCAAATATTTCGTTAAGAATTTTTTTTTTCTATTGAATTCACATAATTTTTATTTAAAATAAAATTTTTTTTCGTTGAAATTCGACTATTAATCCTCACAAATTAAAGTCTTCTTTGGTTGAAATATCAATTATTATAAATTTACATAGAGAATTAATTTTTTTATATTGAAAATTTAACTATTTGGTAGTAGATTAAACTTCTTTCTTAAAAAATATATATCTTTTGTTAAATGTTCATAATTTTAGTCAAAAAGTTAAGTATTTTTTTAAGTTTTAATTCCTTTTTGTTAATTAAAATATTTTGTTTGAAAATTCAACTGCTGTGTAGAAACTTCGTCTTTTTGGGTTTAAAATTCATTTCTTTGCGTAGAAATTTGATTTTTTGTAAATTAAAAATTAAATTAATTCAAATGGTGAATAAATATATTCAAATATTTCATTAAGAATTCGTCTTTTTTTTATTGAATTGAACTGGTCTTTATTTAAAATACATTTTTTTGCGTTGAAATATTAACAATTAAATTTTTTAATTCCTCTTTTTTGGTTTTAAATAAAAAATGAAAATCTTCTATGGTTGAAATATCAACTATTACAAATTCACGTGAAAAATCATTTTTTCTAAATTAAAATTTTAACTACACCGGGTTGAAATTTCAACTTTTTTGTTGAAAATTATTTTTTTAAATTCATAATTGTTGTCGAAAATTTATGTATTCTGTTGAAAATTAAATTATTTTGTTGAAAAATAAAATATTTTGTTGAAAATTCAACTGTTTTGTTAAAAATTCGTCTTTTTAAATAAAAAATTTGGTTAAAAAATTTAACTCTTTGGTTACAAATGTAATTATTTGGTTGATCATTAATTATCGTTGTAAATTCAACTATTTTATTGCAATTTCATCTTTGTAGATCAGAAAATCAAATATGTCGTAAAAAATGCTAATATTTTGTTAAAAAATTAATTATTTTGTTTAAAAAAATCAACAATTATATTAAAGTCTATTCTTTTTGTTCGGAAATTTAACTGCTTTGCATAACACTCGTCTTTTTGGACTGAAAATTCATCCTATTTGGTAGAACAATTCTTCATTAAAAATTAATCTTTCTTGGTTAAAAATTCCACTGTCACCTAAAAAATTCGTCTTTCTCGCATGAAGATTCGATTATTCGGTTTATTTAAATCATTTTCTTGGTAAACCATATTTTTAGGTTGAAAATTCAACTATTCATTACAAAATTCATCTCTTTTGATAAAGAAAAAAATCGACTTTTCAGCTTGAAAACTCAACTTTTTCGTTAAAAATTAATATTTTTTTATTGAAAATTCAACTGTTTTGTTAAAAATTCAGCATAGTAATCCTGAATCAATTGTATTTAAAAAAAAAAGTTAGAAAAAAAATATTCACCTTCATCGTTGAAATCGATAATCCTCTGTGCAAGAACAAATGTGTGAGAAAACGAGCTAAATTTTTCAACTGCTTGTTGTTAAAATTCTCCAAAGTTTTCAGTTTGTCCCAAAGAGTGTATTGAATTGTCATCTGAAAAAAGAAAAAAAAAACAGGATATAAAAACAATAATTCAGAAGAGATTTATAGAAAAAAAAAAAAAATGAATAATAAAACTACTTTTTGATCAACCAACCTGATATTTCCTATCGTAATCACAGAATTTCTGAGCAAGTAGAGCGTAGTAAGGATTGAAATTCTTTTCCTGCAGGCAACAATTCATCAGAACGTAAATAATTTCCTTCTCTTGGCCATCCTTCAATCCAAGATGATGAAGCTTTTCAAAAGCGTCCAAATAATCTTCAGCGGACATCAAAATACAAAAGACATTTCTCCTCGCATCCGTATTCATTCGTTGCTTCCGCGCTAATTCGAGAAGCTTTGCACTAAACTTTGGCTTATCTTCTACACTTTTTTCCTGTTTACCGAGGCTCGTACTTCCCGACCAGGCGGCTCCAACAATCCACCATTTTCCTCTCTCGTCAACTATCGAATTAACCAAATTACTTTTTAGACAACTAAATAGCAAGTCCAGGAATCACGGCGCAAAAAAAAAATGAAAAAAAGGGAAAGATTAAATATTTATCTCTACATTAACAAAAAAGAGAAACTACCTTTTTATAAGAAGTTGTATAATTTTCAAATAATGTTCAATACGTTTTTTAATGATTTCTGGAATTAAAGGTTTTTTTTTTTTGATATTCATATTTGTTGGAAAACGCAAACATTTATTTTAATTCGTGAGGTTCATTCTAAACATCTTTGAGCGCAACAGAGAAAAAAATTTCAAAATAAACGAATTTTCACATAAAATTATGAATCTTTAACTAGAATCGTGGAATTTAAAACCAAACAGACGAATTTCTACCTAAAATGATGAACATTCCACTGAAATACTTGCATTTTCAGGGTGGACATTTTAATCAACGAAATAAATTCCTGATTTTTTTTAAATGAAATTTAAAAAATGAAACACTCAAGCTAAACAATTTTCCATTTGAGGTAATAAAAACTGAGCTGCAAATGAAAGGACTCAAAGTGGAACTGTTAAATTTTGAACTTTTAAAATTGAAATTTAAAAGTTTTTAATTACCAAATTTTTTATTCACAAGCTAAATAATTTACGGGTATAAAATTGTAAGTACCAACATTTTTCAATATAAAAAAATATAAATCCAAGTTATTATTTTCAATGCTCTAAATTAAAGAATCAATCAATGAGCTCTAAAATTTTCAAAATTATATAATTTTAAGGAATTTTAAGCTAGAAACATCAAATATTGAAAAATTGAATTTTTTAAACTGAACACTTCTTAAATTAGAAATTCAGTTATTTTGTTTTCAAATAGTTTAAACATCGTTGGAAAGCTTCAAAATTTTATTTCAAAATCTTGAGAAATCTAGAAGTTGTTTTAAGTTGGTTTTAAATTTAAAATTATTTTGGAAATTTTTTCAGAACTTCTAAATATCGGTCACAATTAATTGAATATTTTCTACAATTTTTAGAAAATCCTGCAAATTTTAGAAAATTTCTTTACAATTTGGATGTGTGAATAACAATTGAACATTTATTATTTGCAGGCGAAATTTGAGTAATTTTAAGAGTTATGTAGAAGTTTTGAAAAGATTCAAACTTAATGTAAAACTTGAAATAATAGTCTAATATAAAACAAAATGTAGATTTTCGCACATTAAAAAAAAATGGATTCTTTTCCAGAATTGTGAAAAGCTTCAAATCCGCAATTTTCATTCATTTCGAAATTCATAATTTAACTTTTTTTCGAAAATATTCCGTTTCAACTTAGAATTAGAATTGATTCTATTAAAAAATTCCCTGTTTCAGCTTGGAATTTATTTAAATTTTAACATTCCCTGCTTCAAGAAAATTTCGAATTCTTTTGGATCAATTCTAGTTCTAACTCAGAATTGGTTAAAATTTGAAAATTCCCTGCTTCAATCAGAAATAAAAATCTTTGGAAAAAAGTCCTTTTCTAATTCAGAATTTCATTCCTTTTCAAAAATTACCAGTACTAGCTCGGAATTTGTTAAAATTTGAAAATTCCCGGTTTGCAAGTCAAAATTATTATTATTCTGGATAAATTTCAGCTCCAACAATAAATTTGTAAAAAATTGAAAATTCCCTGTTCAAATTAAAAATTGAATTTCAAGATCTTGAAACATCTACAGGTTCTTTGCCCAACTTTTTCAAATTTAAAAATATTATTAAAAGTTTTTTACAACTTTTAAATATCTTTTAGAATTAGAATTTTCTTTTTAAATAATTTAAACATCCTTGGAAAGCTTCAAAAATTTATTTTAAAATCTTGAGAAATCTAGAAGCAGTTTTAAATTTAAAATTATTTTTGAAATTTTTTCAGAACTTCTAAATATCGGTCAAAATTAATTGAATATTTTCTACAATTTTTAGAAAATCCTGCAAATTTTAGAAAGTTTCTTTACAATTTGGATGTGTAAATAACAATTGAACATTTATTATTTTAGGCGAAATTTGAGTAATTTTAAGAGTTATGGAGAAGTTTTGAAAAGATTCAAACTTAATGTAAAACTTGAAATGATAGCCTAATATAAAACAAAATGTAGTTTTTCGCAGATTTCAAACAAAAAAATTAGATTCTTTTCAAAAATTGTAAAAGGCTTCAAAAGAATAAAAACATTTTCTTAGGAATCCTAGGAAAATTAAAAATTCACTTAAAAATATTATTTTAAGAGAACATTTAAAAAGTTTTTCAAAGATTTAAACAAAATTTTCAAAAAATATTCTAGAAGATTTTAAGAAAAGTTTCTAAAATTTGCATGATAATTTTAAATCTTTTTAAAACTCCTAAATATCTCTTAAAATTACTCAAATTTTTCCTATAAATGTTCATTTGTAAATTATACATCAAAATTTAAAAATTTCACTTACAAATTAAGCATTTTTCGAAATTTTAACGATTCCAGGTATTCAGTTAAAGATTCTTTACTTTTAAATATTTGATTTCAATTTACTTGTCTTAAATAAAAATTCAAATATTGATAAATATTCAATAATGAATCTTTTTTTTTTAATTAAAAATTTCCAATTGAATGGTGTAAAAATGCAATATTTTATACTAAAACAATATTTTTAATTTAATAAAATGCTTTAATTAAGAATATATTATTATGAAGTTATTTTCAAGTTGAAAATAGTTTATAAACTTTCAGTCACACGTTCACATTTGTTTTATAAATAAGACTTTCAAATTCATTTAAAAAAATTGATTTATTTATTAAATAAAAATGTTTTTTATCCAAAATTTTCAATATAATAGGTTTTTATTTATTTTTATTTGTTCAAGTCTTTAAGAAAGCGTTTAAAAATTATTTAAATTAAACATGTAAGCTTAAAAATAAAAATTTTTAATGGAAAATTTTTAAATTAAAAAAAATTTTAATCACGCATTGTAAGCTAAATAATAGCATAATTAAAAAATATAAAAATTAAAATAATTATTTAAAAACTGTTAAAGTCGAACGTGGACTTCACTGTCATTTCCCGGTCCCGAAAAATTCCCGGTTTTCCGGTCCAGCGGCCACCTTGATTTTTAACCAAAAAGAAGAATTTTTAAGCAATAAGATTAATTTTCAAATAAAAAGATTAATTTTCTAGCAGAAAAATATAACTTTTCAACCAAATAGTTGAATTCTGAATTAGAAAAAATTCAATTTTTAACCGAATATGGAATAATTATATTTTTAGTAAAAAAATTTAATTTTACATCAATTGGTGAATTTTCAAGTAAAATGATGAATCGTCAACTTGAATTTTGAACGAAAAAAAATGTGTTTAAAACTAAAACAATGAATCTTTAACTGAAACGGTTGAACTTTTAAGCAAAAAATAATAATTTATACTAAAAAATATAAATTGTCAACCAAAGACAAATTTCAATGACAAAAATTTCAATGACAAAGTTCAAATAAAAAAGACGAATTTCCAACTAAACAAGATTATTCTTCAACCAAAGATTGAATAAATTAAATTTTCAGTCAAAAAATGAATTATCAACTAAAATTATGCAATATTCAACTGGAATAGTACTTTTTTTCAAGTTTATGAAAAAAATTATTTTCAACCAAAAAAAGGACCAATTTTTCAATAAAATAGTTGAGTTTTCGGTAAAAAAATTCCTTTTCATCCAAAGAAAATACCTTTTTTCAAACAAAGAGCTCTTTTTTCAACGAAAGAAATGAATCTTTAATGAAAATGATAAATCTTCCATAGCAAAAATTAATTTTCAACGTTTTTTTTTTTTTAACAAAAGACGTGTATTTTCAACGAAATAACGTAATTTTTAAATTAAAAAAGACAAATTTAGATCCAAATTGTTAAATTTTGAACTAGAAAATGTCAATTTTTAACTCAAGTGGAACGGTTAAATTTCAGATGGAAAAATTCATTTTCAAATAAAATGCTAAACCTTGAACTGAAGTAGTTGAATTTTATACATGAATTTTTAAAAAAGTATTTTAATTTTTAATAAAAAATATCAATTTTCAACTAAATGCATAAATTTTCTTTAAAAACAGATCAAATTTGAACCAAAAATAGAATAGTCCGTTGAAAATTGAATTTTTACGAAAAAATATTGAATTTTCAGAAAAATTGTTAAATTTTCGGTAAAAAAATACCTTTTCATCAAAAGAAAAACCAAGCTTTCAATCAAATAGTTCATTTCTCAACTAAAGAAATGAATTTTCAATAAAAATTATGAATCTGAAATAAAAAAATTAATTTTCAACACAAGAATTTGTTTTTCAAAAATTTTACTGACTTTCAAAGAAAAAATTACTTTCTACCAAAAAGTCAGTTTTTAAAACAAAAAACCGTGAATTTTTAACGAAATAAATGAATTTTTTTATTAAAAAGGGTAAATTTACATCCATATTGTTAAATTTTCGACTAGAAAAGGTCAATTTTCAACCCAAAGTGGAAAGATGAAAATTTTAAACATTAAAATTATTTTCTTACAAAAAAGACGAATTTTAAATAAATTACATGAACTTTCAAAAAAATAGTTTAATTTTTGATAAAAAAATATCAATTTTCAACATACTAGTTGAATTTTCATCCAAAAAAGATCAAATTTTAACCAAAAAGTCCGAATTTCAAAACCCTTGATCATTAATATTCAAATACCAGCATTTTAATCTTGTAATACTTTTAACATAGAATATTTTATATAAAACAGTATTTCAGATACAAATTTAAAATTTTTAAATTTACTAATTTATTTTAAACAAAAAAATATATTTTCTACTATAAAATATGAATTTTTAACAAAATATTTGAATAATTGAATAAAAACAAAATAATTACATTTTTAACATAATAGTCGAATTTTCAACCTAAAAATATAAATTCCTAACAAAAAACTGTCATCGTTTATATTTGACTAAAAAAAGATTAAATTTATTTTTAAAAAATTGTGAATTCAAGAAGACGAATTTTCAACAAATAAAGATTTTTCAATTAAGAAATAAATAAAATTGTATCTAAATTATTGGACCCTCAAGTCAAAGACGAATTTTCTTAACAAAAATTGAATTTTCAAACAAAAAATTTGACTTTTCAGCAAAAGATTAATTTTACACGAAACCGATTTATTTTTACACATCAAAAATGAAATTTCACACCAAAAAAATTATTTACTTGCCAAAAAGGAGAGTTGACTTTTTACGACCAAACTATGAATTCTTAAACAAAAAATAAGTTTCTACAGAAAAAAAACGAATTTTCAAACGAAAAAGACAAATTTTTCACCAAAAAGAATGACTTTAAAAAAAAAGGTTGAATTGTCTCCCAAATAGTTGCACTTTTATCCCAAAAATATGACATACCTCTAAAAACACATGAATTTGTATTCAAATAGAAAAAAACATTTTTAAATAGTTGAATTTTTACCCAAAAAATATTATAGTTAACTTTTAAAGATCAAAATATGCATTTATTAACAAAAAATCAATTTCTACGTAAAAAATTGAATTTTCAATGCAAAAAAAAAACATTTTTTCAACCAAAAAGAATAAAGTTTTAACAAAATAGTGGAATTCTCTACCAAATAGTTGCATTTTTATTTAAAAAAAAAAATAAATTTCTCTTGAAACAGATAAATTTTTATTCATTCATTTTTTAATGGTTGAATTTTCATTAAAAAAAATTCAAGTTCACTTTTCAGGATCAAAATATGCATTTTTTAAGAGAAAATAAGTTTCTACGAAAAAAAGTTAAATATTTAATCCAAAAAGACGAATTTTTTCAACCACAAAGGATGAATTTTTAACAAATTAGTTGGATTCTGTACCAAATAGTTGCATTTTTATTCAAGAAAGATGAAATTTTTACTAAAACAGATGAATTTTTAAAACAAAAAAAAAAAAATTTCAACAACAAAAAAAGTTAATTTTTTTGTTAAAAGGATTTCAGTTGACTTTTTAAGATCAAAATATGAACTTTTTAACAAAAAATAAGTTTTTACAAAAAGATGAATTTTCAATCCAAAAAGGCGAAATTTTAACAAAAAACGATGAGTTAAAAAAATGGAATTCTCTACCAAATAGTTATTTTATAAAAAAAAGAATAAATGCCTTATAAGACAGATAAATTTTTATTTGAAAAACAATAACTTTTAAAAAAAATGGTTCATTTTTTATCAAAAATTATTTTTTTTACGAAAAAAGATAAATTGTCAATCCAAATAGATAAATTTTTTAAATCAAAAAGCATGAATTTTAACAAACTTATTGAATTCTCTAGCAAATAGTTGCATTTTATAAAAAAAGAAAAAAGCTTAAATGTCTGATAAAACAGATGAATTTTTATTTTAAAAACAATTTTTCCAAAAATAGTTAAATTTTCATCCAAAGAAGATTTGAGTTCATTTTCTAACAACAGAGAAAGAATTGTAAACAATAAGTAAATTTTCTACTGAATCGTCAATTTTTTACCCAAACAGCATAACTTTTTAACAAGACAGTTTAATTCTCAATGAAACAGTTGCATTTTTGTACAGGAAAAATAAAAATTCTACTAAAACAAATGAATTTTTAAGTAAAACGGACAAATTTTCAAAAAAGATTTTTTTCATCTAAAAAAGATTTCAGCAAAAAAAAAGAAGAATTTTAAACAAAAGCTTAATGTTCTACGAAAAGTGTTGAATTTTTAACCCAAAAAAATTTTTTAACCATTTAAATTTGCAACCAAAAAAGGCTGTTTTTAAAACAGTTTTTTAAAGAGAAAATAACTATTTTCTTTAAAAAACAGCCTTTTTTGGTTGCAAATTTAAATGGTTAAAAATTCAACACTTTTCGTAGAACATTAAGCTTTTGTTTAAAATTCTTCTTTTTTTTTTGCTGAAATCTTTTTTAGATGAAAAAAATCTTTTTTGAAAATTTGTCCGTTTTACTTAAAAATTCATTTGGTAGGAAATTTAACAATTTCCTACCAAATAGTAAAATTTATAACTAAAAAGATAATCTTCAGGAAAAGTTTTTTGCGAATCTGCAAAAATTACCTAGATGAGTGTAATATTTCTTATTTTTGGTATGCCGGACATATAATTTTAGCCCATTTGCCAAAAAGCCCAAAAATATTTTTCAAGGTAAATTAAAGAAATAGTTTCAGTCAAAAAAAAAAAAAAAAAAAAAAAAAAAAAAAAAAAAAAAAAAAAATACCTTGAAGAAGATCCTCGAGTGTTATATTAAGTTGTGAAATTCCATTTCCGGTTCGGATTAAAGTTTTCAGGACCTTTTTCAAGTGTTCCAAAACCGAAGGATCGTACTGGGGAATTTTATTCATATTGTTGTTCTTAATCGCCATCAAAACGTCGATCATGAATTTCACTCTCAAGCTAGGAAAAGAAAAAAAAAAAGAATGACAATTTTTAACAAACAAAGAAAAAAAGCAATTTTAAACTTTAAAAAAAGAGCGTGATATAGAAACATACTTTTCGGATTTGGCGAGTGCTGCTTTCTGTTGTAATTTGATAACAAGTTCCTTCAAAGATAATGGATCGTCCTTTCTCAGGACGAAACCAACGCTTTTCAGGATGAGAAGAATCAACTCTATTTCCTTTTCGGAAAATTTCTCGGATAATTTTTCAAGAATCTCGTAGATTAACTTCGATCCGAAGATTTTGAAGTTGTACAAATGCGAAAACATCAATATTAAATTATCGAGCTCCTTATTTTCGACTTCCTGTGGCGAATTGAGCTTCTCTTCAATTTTTTTCACTAGATTCAGTAAAAATTGAGCACCAACTTCCGAGCCAACATTTGCGTGAAGAACAGCAATTAGCATCATGTGTTCCATTATTAAACGATCAGGAGTCATTATTGGGGCAACGATCGCCTCCATCATTAATTTCGACAACATTTCATTCATGTCGTTGCGACTGTTTGTCAGAAAAAGTTCGTCTATCTGTGAAAAAGTAGGACCAAGGGACAATTTAACTGATGAATCTTCAATTGAAATATATGAATCCAAAATTTTTTAAATTAATTTTTAACAATAGAATTTGTATTTCAACCAACCAGTTTTATTTTCAATTAAAAAAAGATGCATTTTCAAACAAGATGATTAATTTTCTACAAAAAGAAGACTTATTTTTAACAAAATACATGAATTTTCAATGCAATAGTTCAATTTTGAACTAAAAAAAAACATCTTTTAGTCGTAAATGAAAAAGTTAAGTTTACAGCATAAAAAATGAATTAAAAAAAAAATAAATTTGCAACCAAAAAGATCAATTTTTAAAACAAGAAGATTAATGTTCTACCAAAAAACATACGATTTTTTAACAAAATACATGAATTGGCAACTAAATAATAGAAATTTCAACTAAAAGAGATCAATTTTCAACCAAATAGTTTGATTCCAAATTCAAAATATCATTTTTCAACCAATAATGGAATAATTAAATTACAATAAAAGAATAAATTTCTTACAAACAAAAAATTTACTCAAAGTGATGAATTATCAATTAAAGTGATAAATCTTTAACTGAATAGATGAATTCAGAATTTTTTAAATTAATTTATAACAATAGAGTTTAATTTTCAACCAAAAAGCCTAATTTTCTAAAAAAAAAACACTATTTTTTAACACAATTTGCAACTAAACAAATATTTAAATTAAAAATAATTAGTTTTTAGCCGTAAATGAAATAGATAAATTTTCAGTTAAAAAATTCGACTTAAAAAAAAAAGAATGTTTAAACAATAAGATAAATTTACAAATAAAATGATGAATATGTAATTATAAATCTTGAATTTTTAACCAAAAAGATGAATCTTTAAAACAAGAAGATCAATTTTCAAACAAGCTTAATTTTCTACCAAAAAAATTAATGTTTTTAACAAAATACATGAATTTGCAAATAAATAGTAGAATTTTCAACTAAAAGGGATCGATTTTCAACCAAATAGTTTGATTTTGAATTTAAAAATATCATTTTTCAACCAAATATTCGACTTTTTAATCTAAAAAACAATTTCAACCAGAGTTTCAGTTTCAAGTTGAAAAGACGAATTTTTTTAGAAGACTGATGCATTTTCAACAAAAAAATTATTCTTTAATGAATTTTTTTTATTTATCAATTTTGATATTTATTGATATTTCAAACAAAAAAACACGAATTTTCAAAAAAATAGTTAATTTTTCGAACCGAAAGTTGAATTTTAAACGATATAATTAAATTGTCAAAACAATAGTTGTATTTTCAATTTAAAAATATAAATTTTTAACCAAATAAGAAAATGTTGTAGGGCCGTTGAATTTTTAACTAAATGATCTAATTTATAATAAAAAGTGATAAAAATTCAATTAAAATCAGTTGCGTTTTCAACCAAAAAATTGAATCTTCAACCCAAAAGAAGAATTTTCATCAAAAAGATTAATTTTCAACAACGACACTTTTATCAAAATAGTTGAATTTTCAATCAAGTGATCAAATTTTTTTATTAAAAAATATTAAATTTAAACAAAGAACAGTAACATTTTCAAACAAATATTTGGATTTTCAAACCAAAAAACAAATTTTTTTAAAGAAAAATTTGGAATATTGATCAATTTTGGTATTTTTTTATATTAAAGAAAAACAACGACTTTTCATCAAATAGTTACATTTTCCAACAAAAAGTTAAATTTTCCATAAAATAATTAAATTCTCAATATAATAGTTGAATTTTTAACCAAAAACAGTTAAATTTTCAACATTTGCATTATGCGTTTTTAAAAAAACGACGAAAAATGTTTCTTACTGATGAAAATTGATATTTCTTTATATTTCAACAAACAAAAAACGAATCTTCAACAAACAAATTTAAATGTCAAATAAAGAGTTGAATCTACAACAAAAATTTAAATTTTCAACAAAAAAGTTGAATTCTTCACTAAATTCTTGAATTATTAACCTAAAAATATGAATTTTTAACAAATAAAGATTTTTTTATTCAAGCCAGAAAAACAAGTTTATTCAAATTATAGAATTTTTAAGCTAAAAGATGATTTTTTCGTAAAACTAATGAATTTTTAGCCAGAAAATATTAATTTTTAACAAAATATTTAATTTTCAACCAAAAAATTACATCTTTAAATGCAGGAAAAGAGGAAATGTTCAGCCAGGAAGATTTTTTTCTACAAAAGAAAATAATGTTACACAAACAAAACGAATGTTCAACAAAAAATTTATATTTTCAGCCAAAGAAATAAACCTTAAAAAAATATATCTTTAACAAAGTTTCAATTAAACAAGATAAATTTTCAACATAATAATTAAACTTTCAAAGAGACAAATTGTCCATTAAAATGATGAATCTTCAACTTTAATAGGTATATTTTCAGCTAAAAAAATTAATTTTCAATTAAAGAAAAACATATTTAAAAAAGGCAACAAACAAAAAAATTTTTTTTTTATTTTTCTACCCAAAAAGATGAATTTTCCATAAAACAGTACAACTTAAAAAAAAAAGATAACTATTTAAAAAAATTGTTGAATTTTTAAGCACACAATAAAATTAAAAAAAAATAGAAATACAGAGCAAATAAATTACTGACAAGAATATTATATCAGGATGACCGTGAAACTTTATTTTTTAAATTCCCTAATTTCTCATTTCCCTTTAATATTAATATTTAAATACCAGTATCATAATCTTTTAACATTTTAAATATAGAATCTTTAGTAAAAGGAATTAAAAAATTTCAAATTTAAATCTAAAAAAAAATGTAAAATTATCATCACTGGCTTTTTCCAGATTTTTTTTTTCAAATTTCCGGAAATCTCTGATTAACGGCCACCATCTAATTAATTTAAAGGTAATTTTTAATTACCTGTCCAGCAATCGTATGCATATTTCGATCCGTTAATCTGTTTAAGGGACCTTTTAATTGCCTTCTGAGTCTAATCAACTTTTCGCTATTTTCAGAATCCTCCTTGAGATTTTTTTCCCTCGCTGCTGGAGGAACGTAGCGATTTGTTACCACGTTGCCATCTTTGTCCCTCGTTCTTCCATAAATATCTTCCCAAAGTTTCGTATTTTCTTCATCTTCTTCGGGATTTCCTAAATCTTCTTCGGAATCGGAATCTGCTTCCATTTCTTCTTCCAAATCTTCACTTTCTGAAATTTTTCTTTTCTTCTGTTCGCTAACAGTTTTCTGGTTTGATTCCAGTTTTCTTTTCTTTGATTCTAAGCTTTCTTCTTCGTCTTCAACTTCATCCTCATATTCTTCATCCTCTTCATCTTCCATATCTTCGTCAAGACTAAAATCATCTTCCTCTTCTGATTCATCAGGTTGAGACTTTTTGCTCAATTTACTATTGAATTTTCCTTTCTTTGAAGAATCATCAAAGTTGTCGTCCGAGTTGCAGGAAGCTTCGGAATCTGATTTATTTATTTTCGAAAGCTTCTTATTCTTCTTGTTATCTTTCTTCGCAGTTTCTCCAGTCGCGACAGCGAAATCATCTTCGAATTCGGATCCGGAATCAGCTCCGAGCAATTGTTTCTCGGCTTCCACGGCAATTTTCCTGTTCTCTTCATCACAAAAGTCCAAAAGATCTGAGAATTTGTTCAGGAAAGTATGGCAGTTCTTGGTGCGTAAAAAGAATAAAGGAAATGGGGAATTTTGTCCGAAAAAGGGCAAAATTTTACAAACTACATAATTCAGCAATATACATGTATATAATCCCTAGGCATTATATATAATCCCTAGGCATTATATATAATCCATAGGCATTATATATAATCCATAGGCATTATATATAATCCCTAGGCATTATATATAATCCATAGGCATGATATATAATGCCCAGAAAAGACCAGGAGAAGTGTGTAATAAATATAGGGTGAGTGACCCAGTGAATGAACACTTAAGGAAATCACTGATTACAACTAGTCCATTTCACGCTATAATAATTGATTATTCTTACAAAACTTTTGAAAATAGATTCTTAAGGGTTCAAATTTCATAATCCGATAAAGAAATTTTGTTTTTACCAAAAAGCTTTACTAAAAAATTAGAATTAGACTTTAGGTATAAAATTACATAGGCACATTACAAAATGAGCAATTAGATCATGTAAAATATTAGAAAGCGTTGCGAAATTCATTAAATATATTATTTCGATAAAAACCACAAGACATTTAGATATAAAGAAAGGAGGCAATACAAAAGTTGAACTCACAACTAAGTTAACTTTTCCTAATTTTTTATTGCAATATGTATTTTTAAAGCATTTCTATCAGTTCTTTTAACCTTAAAAAAAATACAACTATTCGTTTAAAAATAGATAACTCTTATCTAGTGGCTACAATAGAAACCTGCGATTTCTAGGACACATAACATTTATAATACAACACCTCACTATGTTGCTGTAGGTTAAATTAGCAAATACAAATATAAATCACAGTGTTGTAAAAATGGAAATTCTTTAAACATTTATAAATATATATTGACTAGTGCGCAGTAGTACCTAGCACGAATTAATGTTTTTATAGTTAAACAACGTTTTCTAAGTGTAAAAAAAAAGCATTAAATTTCTAACCTCAAAGTTGCCTTATCTTTAATTTAGTTCGTGCGTATTTTTTTGATGTTCTAACCACAAAAATATACATTTAAACTATAACTATTTATAGTTTATATTTATAGCTTCGATATTTACAGTCACATTAATTGAAACAAACTTATTTATATGTAACGAAACAACATCCAGGTCCCCGTCACCTGCTGTTCATTCACTGAACCGGCGGGGTGACAGTTTTGCTCCAATAAATGAACACAACGTTCGTTCACTGGAACACGGGCAATTTAAAGGTCCAGTACGTGAACACTCAATTATTAATAAAAAAACGTACTTTTTGTGAAAAAAAACCTTGTGGGAAATTGAATAATAATGTCTTACAACTATAACAGCACAGCTTTGATGCAGAAAAGGTCAAGAATTTTTTTGTAATAGCAGTGTAAATAAGGAGTTGCTCAGGCACGTACCTTATAGTGGTCGACGACTTTCTCACCATCACTCACCTTAATCGATGATGCTTCACATTCAAGAAATTTTTAAAATTATTTACAAGAATTTACTGCAATGAATTGTATATTAACCTCTTCAAAATTGCTTTAAGATTTCAAATATATAGAAATTCAGAAAGACTTCAACTTTGAAAGGTTATATTTATATATTTTTCGCATTAGTGTTCATTCAATGGTGACTGTTCAGCCACTGGATCACTCACCCTACCACGTTTAAGAAATTTCTTTTTTTTTAACTTTAATTATTCTAGCGATTTTTAAGATATGAAGATTGTATTTTCTATTAATCAAAATAAAACGCATTAAAAAAAAGGTATCTGTTGAAAGAAAATGTTAATCTTTTTTAGATTTTTTTTTCAAACAAATGCCTAAATTCGGTTTAAAAAAAACTAGGCTTGATTTCCTTTAAAATGTTGATAGAAGATAGCTTACAATGTGCCCTTCAGCCCTTTGAATATAAAAAGGGTTCTTAGTTTTGGAGAAATAATTAAAAATGCATTTGAATTTTTCTTCTACTTTTCATTTCTTTGAAAACGAATCAAAACTCATTTTTTAAATATCAGCCCCAGAATTTTGTTTTACATGGTCTCAGAAAATGTCATTAGTTAAAAAGTGGGGTTTGCGAGTTTTTGGTGCTAATTATGATTTTTTTAGCAATTTTTAAAAATAAAAATAGCATATAATACATAAAATACTACTTTCTGTAGATAATTAGAGATTAATATCAATTATTTAAACAAATCATAATTTTTGTTAGGAATTTTTGCGAAATCAAAGGTACCAACAATTTTCAATTAAAAAATGTTAAATAAAATGCAAATAAACTGAAAATTTTAAAACCTTTATCAATTATAAAGATCAAAGATTTAGATTAAGTTAAAAAAATATAAACCCACGCTCAATATTATATTAATTTTAAATAGTCTAGGCATCCTTTAAAAGCCTGACAATTTTATTTCAAAATCTTGAGAAATCTAGAAGTGGTTTTAAATTTTTCCAAATTCAAAATATTTTTTTTCGAAACTTTTAAATATATTTCAAAAGGAATTGAATTTTTTCTATAACTTTTAGAAAATTCTGCAAATAAAAAAAATTAAATTTGAATTTATAAATAACAGTAAAACACTTATTATTTGTAAAAATATTAGAGTAATTTGAAGAGATATTTAGAAGTTTTAAAAAGATTTGAATTAAATTTAGAACCTGAAATAATTTCAAATACTTACAGCCGAATTTAAAATAAAATGCAGATTTTTGAAACAGATTTTTCACTTTGAAAAATTATGCAAGGTTTTAAGGATTTTTTTTATTAATTTGCAGGATTTTAAAAAATTCTAGGAAAATTTCGATTTATTAAAAAATATATTTAGAAATTCTGAAAAATTTTTTTAACACATTTCGTTTAAATTACTTGAAATAATTTCAAGTTTTTAATTAATTTTGAATCTTTTCAAAACCTCTAAATATCTCTTAAAATTACTCAAATTTTTTCTACAAATAATAAGTGTTCAATTATTATTTATACATTAAAATTCAACCATTTCGATTACAAATGAAACATTTTCTAAATAGAACAATTAAAATTGCACAGCTAAGGGTTTAAAAGTTCTTCGAAAATCTGAAGATTCAAAGCTTTCCGATGTAATACAATTCAGTTTCAAATTGTTTTCTTTTAAATATTTGGTTTCAATTGACTCGTAAAATAGTAAAATGCACGTTTCAATTTTTTAATAGCTGAAAAAATTAATAGAAATAATATATTAATAAATTTGTTTATTAAATTTAATATCAAAAAAATAATATAAAGGAAGACCTGAAACTCTGAATTAAAAATATATTATTGATAAATCAGGAAAATTTGTATTTAAAAATAAAATTATCAGAATAAATGATATATTAATTTCAATTCTTATAAAGACTTTCGGATTGAAACAGTTATAATCTGGAAATTCTCAAATTTTGAACGGATCTAGAATTGTTTGGTTAAATAAATTATAGAGTACAGATCCATTTTAAAAATAATTTTTTTATTTATATTTACAGTTGATAAAATGAAACTGTTTTTTATCAAAAAATTATAACTACAAATGTTTTTAATTTTTAACTGTTTAAACCTTCAAAACTGCACTTTAATTATTTTCAAAAACTGTTAAAATCGAACTTGGGCCTATCCGATGGCCACCCTGTTAAAATATATGCTTAAAAATTAAAAATATAAAATGGAAAAATTTTTTAAGTGAAAGATTTTCGAATTAAGCATTCTAAACTCAATCATATAATAATTTATAAAAATCACAATTTGAAAAATTATTTTAAAAACGGCTGAAATCAAAGTTAGACAAAACGGCCAGCGGCCACCCTGGATCAAACATTTTCTTTAGATAACTTTAATAAAATAATAAGTCAAGAAATAAAATAAAATTCAAGCGATTTAAAAAATATTCTGTAGGATTTCAAAAGATTAATTAAGATCATTAGGAAATAAATAAAATTAAATTTAATCAAAGAATTGTAGAAGTTTACTGAATAAATTCAATTTAATTTGTAGATTATACACGATTTCAAGATATTTAAAAATTTTCAAGCGATTTAAAAAAAATTTCTAGGATGTCCAAAAATTTCTTGGGATTCAAACGTTTTTTTTTAGAGAGAACTTTAATAAATAAGTTAAATTCAATTTGCATATTGATGGAATTTTTAATGATTTTAATGAATTTTTACTATTTCCAAGTCAAAAATTTCAAGGGATTTTAAGAGAATCCAAACGATTTCCAGAAATAAAAAAAATTTGGTAAGCGATTTAAAAAAAAATGGTAAGAAATTTAGAATGATTTTCAGATTTCAAGGAATTATTTTAAATATTTTATTCGTTTTTACAAGTAGACAAAGTTCAAGGAATAAATTATTTCCAAGGGTGTTACAGGGGAAACACTGATCTGTACAAATACAAAACTTACCTAAAATCGATATAACCTAAAAATAATGAAAAGGATACAATCCAAGCCGTCAGAAGCAAATGATTTTGGAACATTCTTGCTCTTTCTTCTATTCAGCTTCAATTGCTTCTCCAAATGTTTAATATTTCGATCTTCTTCCATATTAGCTTCTTTCAACTGCCTCCTTCTTTTTCTCGCCATTTCCTTCTCCAATCTCTGCTCTTTCTTCTTTTCATTTTCTAGTTCCTTTTGTAATCTATCCTGCACATTTTTCTCCTTTTCAGATTTATTTTCTTTCTTGACATGTTGGTCCAATCCTTTTGGATTTAAAACAAATTTCCCTGATTCTTGAGGCTCCGACTTTTTCTTCTCATGAAACAGTTTACGATTCTGTTTTTTCTGTACGCGTTTCTCTTTTCGCAATTCCTTTCTCGTTTTCTGAACCGGCCTTTTCTTCTTCCCTTTATTTTTGCCCTTGGAACTATATTTTACGGCACTCATTTTACAAGAAGGATATTTTTCGGAAGAGAATTTCACAAACGTCAAACACGAAATGTATGAGGAACATAACCACAATTTTACACGTGTTTGATCATGAACATTCTGCATATGCGCAAAGTTTGGAAGCTTGAAAGACGCGCGAATATTTGAAAAGTGGCCACATTGCACAGTGGAGCAAAAAATAGTTTTTCGTCGATTTTTGAATTATTTTCTATTGAAGAGTTAGAGATTTTTTTAAATAAACGATATAATTTTATTGAAAGTACTTATAGTCACGTAAAACGTCATGTAATCAATTGAGAAACTCCTTAAAAATTCTGACTAAAAAGCTAGAATACTAAAAATGTATTTTCTATTTTTCTGTTAACAAATTAATGAGTAAAAATGCTGTTTAAAAATTAACAATGCTTGGTCAGTTTTTTCTACAATTCTTTGTTAGGGATATACATAAGAACAATGCTTAGTTACCATTTTTTTAAATATAAAAAATAATTGTAAATGTTTTGAGCAAATTTAATAAACAAACGCTTATCTTAATAATTTCATTAAGAAAATTGATAAAAAAGTAAGAAAGAAATAACATGTACGTTTTGTTAATAACTGTTAAAAATTGTTCATTGTTTAAATAAATTGGATTAAGTAATACCATTTTTTTTCAATGTTCAACAGGCAGATTGCGTTTTTTCAACGTAATCAATTTTAAATTACTTATAAATATACTTTCCTTGTGATAAATGATCAAAGAATAAAATTTGTTTACTTTATAAACAATATAATCGCCCTGACAGAGTTTCCTAATAAAATAAGGTCCTTTCTGAGTCATTATGGCAGTCGATTTCGTAAAAAAATGTATAACATTTGTTGTTAAATAGCCATGGTGTGAATTTGTTTATAAAATTGTTTAGAAAATAAACAACTATTCTTCTTTAATAAAGTACAAGGAAAAGATTTTGCAAAGTAATTTTCAATTGATTCAGTTCAAAAGACGCAGTCTACTGGTTGAAAATTGAAGCCAATCTGTCTTTGTTTGTAAAATTTATTTAAATAAAGAACAAATATTGTCGCCTGACAGAGTTTCCTAATAAAATAAGGTCCTTTCTGAGTCATTGGTAGTCAATCTCGTAAAAAATGACATCCATTTGGTGACAAGTAGACAAGTTGTGAATTTTTTTTATGAAATTGTTTATAAAATAAACAATTATTGTTTGCTAGTAAAGTATAATAAGAAAAAAATTTTGCGATGTAATTTTAAATTGATTCGGTTGAAAAGATGCAATCTGCTGGTTGAAAATTGATGCCAATCTTTATTAGTAGAAATATGTTGTTCATTTGTGGACAAGTTGTGAATTTTATTTATAAGACTGTTTAAAAAATAAACCATTATTCTTCGTTAATAATGTATAAAAATGTTATAAATTAAATGTTTATAAAATTTATTTGAATAAAAAAATAAATATTGTCACCTGACAAAGATTCTTAAAAAATAAGATTCTTTCTTAGTCATTGTCAGTCGACTTCTTAAAAAAATGTTATCCATTTATTGACAATTAGTCAAGTATTGAATTTGTTTATAAAATCGTTTATAAAAGAAATAATAATAATTCGTTAATGAAATATAATAAAAGAAGGATTTTTCAAAATTACTTAAAATTGATTTAGTTCAAAAGACGCAATTTGCTGGTTCAAAATTGATGCCAATCTGTATTTGCTTACAAAACGTATTTTTAAAAAGAACAAATATTGCCGCGATTTCGTAAAAAAATATATTTCATTTGTTGTCAATTAGACATGTTGTGAATTTGCTCATAAAATAGTTTATAAAATAAACAATTATTATTCTTTGATGAAGTTTTCGTATTATTTTTCTTATTTTTCCTTGTATCTTATTATTCTTTTATCATTATTTATTATTTTCTGAAGTTTTCTTATTATTTCTCAGCTT
>NC_046665.1:109737759-109739740 GCF_010883055.1 Belonocnema kinseyi | reverse complement strand
CGCAACTCAGTCATTTACAGCGTCTCCTACTATATTCACACGGACATAGGCCTGTCATAGTATTGGACCGCATCTCGTTTCAGATCTGGGATCACTGGTCTAGAGAGGCGACTCTCTCTCCCGCTCGCTTCTTCCGCCATGAACGTTCTGAATACGAGAACGAAACTCGCTAGTCTCTCGCTCGACATAACGTTCGGTCGGGGGTTCTAAGACCCTACGCCAAGCCCCTACACACCTGTAACGATCTCGAGTGGTTTGGCGCGAAAATAAATTTCATTTAAATTTAAATGAATTTATTTTAATTTATCAACGAAAAATTGACAACTTTGCTGGGTTCTTCCACCTGAGAGTAATAACTCCCCTCGCCCGGACTCCGACTTGACAAAACGAACGTTGCTTTTATACTTCACGATGTTATAGTGGCAATTTATTTAAACTGAATGAAAGAAACTTATATTTATAGCGGTAAAAAATATGTAATTGGAATTTAAGTCAATAAAAGTATCCAATGTATGGTTAATAAGTGGTATATTCTATCAAACCTTTTTAAGTTCAAATTTACACAAGTTGACAGAGGCGAAGATTTCCCGTTGGGAGTTAGTCAAATTCTGATCTCCGAAATCGATGGTGTTTTCGAACTCACGGATCGCGCAACGATCTCACATCTCTCGCGCAATCCTACTCTCATTCATTTTCTCATATTCAGCCAATCAAATTGCAAATTAGTTCCCTCAAACGAAATAAAAATGATCTAATTAGCAGCTTGGTGATCCAAGCTCAATCTAACTTATTTTCTGAAAAACAACATTAAGCACTCATGATAGTTTAAAAATTCTCAGTTTTATTAAATATTTATTTAATAGCTGGCTTTAACCAGTTATTCAATAATATTCTCTGGTTTTAACCAGTTATTCAATAATATTCTCTCCTTTACTCTAGTCGCTAAAAAAAATTTCTTGAGTTTACATTTAATCAACGCCTTTTAAGGTTATTACTTTTGAGAATTTAAACACACCACATTCTCTCATTTCTATTCCGCATTCCAACCTAAAATGAAAAACAAATCTGGTTCAAAACATATTTTTCAAGAACATCTGCAAAATATTATACAAGATAAATATACGCTAAATAACCACACACCATTCCCAATAGGTTAATCGCTTTCTTTGAAAAATAGGAAATCTCCAGTACAACAAACTCGCTTTCAGTCAACTGTCAGGGGTTGCCTTCAAATGACCTTAGACTGATTTCGGGGGGACAGAAACGTAAACAGTGAGGGCTGCCTGACTCGTTTCCAATCGCTATATATATATTGTCGCAACCGCTCTCGCCCTACTCCTCTGAGAAACTGCGTGAGCCAGAAGTTCTAGGAAGGCTGCAAACGGAGTGACTGAAAGCGAGAGTTTGGTGTATTTTTTGAACATGTATGAAAACGGAATCATTTCTCTTTTGTTCGTCGCGTTTCTTGCAACATTTTTCTTCTAAATGACCAGTTCTTTTACAATTTGAACATTTTAAAAAGCTTAGCCATATTTATCAGCATTATAAATACGGGGATTTTTTTCTGCTACATATGGCCAATCGAGCTTGAAATGACCTGGCTTCTTGCAAGTGTGACAAACTAGCCTTTTTACGTCGCGGTTTTCTCGACCGGTCGGTTTAAAATCTTTCGAACCATTTGGGCCATTTTCTTCTTTGCTTTCTCTATTCTCTTTGTTTTTACCGGCGGTTTGGAAAATTCTTAGCATTATATTAAGTTCCAAATGGATTACATTTTATACTATAGCGACTGTCAATGACTGAGGAAGCACCTTATTTATTAGGGTACTTTGTCAGGCGAATATTCGTTCTTTATTTAAATAAATTTTATAAAGAAATATAGATTGGCGTCAATTTTCAACCAACAATTTTCGTTTTCTAAAAACAAATCAATTTCAGATTATACCAAACTCTTGCTTTACGCCTAACTCGTTTCCAATTG
>NC_046665.1:109736393-109737659 GCF_010883055.1 Belonocnema kinseyi | reverse complement strand
ACTCTTCTAACTAAACGTTTTACCTAATTCAAGCGTACACTTTCTTTGAGTTTAATATATTCTCTATTCACTCGTTCGCCTCAAGAATTTTTTTCCCGTGTAATCTAGGTTTTCGGTACAGTCTTTTTTTTAATTATAAAAAAAATTTTCTCGAAAAAAAATATTTTTAATTTTTAAAAAAGTATTATAAAAAGACATTTTGAGATAAACAAGTGTGGAACACATTGTTCTTTGACAAACTATTTTTTTAAATTGAAATAATCAAATATTTATACCAAAGAAACAACTTTTTTAATGTTTGAAGTGTTTAAACATTATTGTTTAATTTAAAATAACAATAATTAAAACAAAATATATTTCTGGATAAGATATTTTGGTTGAAAATGTATATAGTATTTTTTAAATCACAAAAGTTCTTCCGAAAAATCGAAATGTTAATTAAAAAACACGTGTTTTTGTATATGAATTTGTCGGTAAAATTTTTTTTATAATTTTAATTTTAAATTCAAACAATTTTTAACACTTTAAATATTAAACAAAAATTTACTTGATAACAATATTTTATTATCACATTTTTAATAAATAATTAATACTGATTAAGAAACAATTTTATTTGGAGAGTTTTATTATTTGGGAATTTTTAAATTCGTTAATATTATAAACTGTTCAGGAATTTTATTAGCTTTGGAATTGTACTTTTCGGGACAGAGAGTTTTACCGAGTTGGGAATTTTATTTTTCGGGATATTTCAGCCGTCCCCATAGAATTACAGAAAATTTGCTCTAATTATAATCTCGGCGCTCGATCTCGTTAATTTTTTCCTACAGTATTAATAAAAAAAAATTGTATGGAAATTTTTGATATCACAAAGTTAAAGATAATCACAATTAAAAATTTAAAAATTCGCTGTACATTCAATTTTTATTCTTGGATCTTGGCGATTTTTTTCTAATCCATTTTAGTCACTGGTAGGCTTTTTTGACATCTAGGTATGTAAAAAAGGTAAACTTCAGAAAATTTAAAAACTAATTTAAGAACTATTTATACTCTTTTAAGATACCAATACAATTTACACAACACTAATTTAAAAATGATGTCACTTTCTTTCGCTTCCTTTGAAAGTCGATCCTTTGCTTTCAGTATTCTTTTTAAAATATACCTTGGATTCAAAGCATTTCAAATTAAATGTTTGCAGCTGCATTTAGATTGAATTATACAAAGGTTTTTTGTTTTAAATATAAATTAATTAAAACATTTTATTTGTTT
>NC_046665.1:109732270-109736293 GCF_010883055.1 Belonocnema kinseyi | reverse complement strand
AAAAAAATGGCCATCAAATATAGTTTTTCATTAATAAAAAAACGGGGGTTGCGAGTCTGATGACTAAAAATAATGCATAAATATGTGCTTTTCAATAACAAGAGTTACCCACTTTGTTCCAGTAAAAAATTACGAATTGTATTCGAGAAATTGAAAAAATGTGTTTTTAGGGGTGAAATTCAAGGGTGGGTTTCACCCCTTAAATGGACTTATGGGCACGTATAAAAAAATACGTGTCGAATATTTTTTTATGTTCTATAACATATCACAATTTCAAGAAAATCGGTGAGGTACACCTCGGGTTCCTTCCTTGTAAGATACACGCTGTTAAAAATGTTTGTGATTGTACAAAACACCACAATACAAAATGTAATGTGAAATTACAATTTTGGTATTGTGAAGTAAAATTACAATACACGTATTGTGAAGTGAAATTACAATACACGTATTGTGAAGTGAAATTACAATACACGTATTGTGAATTGACAGCCTCGCGTGTCTGCCGCTGCGAAGCAGTGCCTAATTATATGTTCTAATATCCTTTCCAGCCTTGGGGAAAAACAGGCATGAAATTGTACCAAAAATTGGCTATATAACTTTAGGAAAAATTTATTAAATGAACAAAAGGTATATAATTACCTGCAGGTGCCAGACGCTTTCTCGGCGTCACTTCGTATTTTAACTGGATTCAATACTTTATTTTAAATTTCTAGCTCATTTGGCAGAGGAATATGTGAGGCGAAGAAAAGTCATAGAAAAACACCCAAGTTTAAAAAAAGTTAATATAGTAAACATTTAATGAAGATTTTAACTTGAAATAAAATTAATTTGGTAATACGCAAATTATCTCTACTTCACTAGTTTTATAAAGAAAGAGTTAAAACAAAAATACGAAGGGGTTCTCCCTAGCACTTACACCAAAATAGCTTAAAACTACACGTATTTCATTACAAACAACATTTAAAACTTTAAAAGCTACTCCATTTTCAAACCAAGTGGTTCATGACTCATACTCAAATGAACCTATATCATTTTTTACAACTTATTTATCTGGAGGACGAAATGTTTGACGCCTATCTTTGGCCACAGAAAAGAATTCTTCCTCCTTAAAGATTAAAAAAAAAGTTGCGTACTTAGAGTTCCTTTCCAAACAAGTACCTTTCGGCGATGGCCGACACGAGGCTGATGCTCTTCCAGTTTTACCACCTTTTTTTCCTCTCTTTGCTTGTCTTCCCTCGACTTCGCCGAGCGTGTGCTGCCCTCAACGCCATTAGAAGATGTTGTAACTGGAGGAAAGGACTTGACCGATTCAGCTGAGTGTAGAGCTGGCCGGCCAAGTTGGCGGCAACTGAATTTTGACAGTCAGTTCCATTCTATCTCCCCGGCCGCGTGTTCGAAGTCACTAGTGTTCGCGACTCAGTGCGTGGAGTGAAACGCGGTGCGGGTAGGTGAAGTGCCAAGTGTTATCTTCGGGGCTGTTCAAGTATTACGTAAGCACTTGGGGGGGGGGGGGGGCTTCGTAGTTGCGTACTGTTTCTTAAATGGGGAGGGGGGGGGGGGGGGGGGTCATCTGAAATCTTATGTAAGATTTCGGATCGTCTAAAAAGATCAGTTTTAAATTTTACCGCAACTCCAAGTCCTGCAACATTAAAATAATGTTTGCTGGCGCAATCCAGCGGTGTTTAACGTAACTATGCTACTTTCTGTTGGTATACACTATTAGTGGTATTCACACTTAATAGGAAAAATCTGCTGAAATGGCGTCTGGCGTTTGTTTTCTAACATTGAAACAATAAAGTTTCAAAAATGAGCTCGAAAAGAGGTGAACTTTACAGACGCCTTCATGACGCCTGTAAAAGTTTACAATGAAAAATCTCCAGCAATGCAGCAGCAATTCGCGAACGAATTGTGAAGTGATTTAAAAAAAGAGTGCGGAAAAGATGACTGTTTATTAAGTGCGAGAGTTTTGGAAAAAACAAAAGATTTGCTTCAAAAGGCATCCAAAAGGAAAACTTTAATGACGAACTATTTTAATGAGGTAAGTTGATGTAAGATGAAGTTGGCGGCCGAAGGCAGGACATCACGCATTTTCGTCCACAGGCGATTAATCTTGTGCAGACTATAGAAAATTACATAGGCATGCCGAACCCTAAAATACAGGTACTTTACCTAAAATTACCTAAAATAATGTTCAATAATATTAAATACAAAGTTAAGTCTAATTTGAGTTCGTGCCGGCCATGGATTTACGTCGTAATGTTATTTAATTGTGAAAGTGATCTGGAGTGTGTGACGTTGCAATTTTGTTGCAAGTCACAAGCAAAAGTAATTTTTTTTTGAGTTCAATAGTTATTAATATTTGTTTTAAACGAAGCTCAAATTTTAGGACTCTATCCTATTTTGCTGAATAAGCAAGCTGCAGGGTTTTCCAAGACTATGATTTATTTAGTTTAGTTCCCTTAATTTAAGAATTGATTTTCCCGTTTTTTATTTTGTTACTATGTACGTCCTGAGAAATCCAACCATCCTCGAAGATCCACAACCTTCCGACCTATTGAGAAACTTGTAGAAGCATTTGGGACGCCTTTTTTCGATTGAAGTTACTCAGCCCGTTTGAAATTTCCCGCCCAAACCTGCTGTATGTCATCCCGTTCCCGTCATTCCAGTCGTACCTCAAATTGTAACGAGAGAATTTTGAAATGTTGTTGGGATTATTGCTGAATTTTATTGACGCCCCTCTTCAACTTATCCACCTGGGAGTGGAATTCAAGATCAACGTTTTTTGAGAAGGTCTATTGTCGATCCCCGGCAACGCGAGTGGGACCTCTATAGCTCAGGCCCGAATTTTGATAGATGATGTTCTCGGTGCTACGAGCTTAATTCGTATTTAAACAATGTCCGAGTAGCCGACTTGGTTATTGGTACTGTTCGGAAAGGAAGTCTGGGACAATAGTTAACATCTGAGGGACGAAATAGATGATTGGAAATCATCAGATTCAGAAGGACGCATTTTGTTTTTGGACACAGCATTTTCTTAAAAACATTTGACAGCACATCCCTGGTTCTGTTTCCCGGCTCTAACAAATTCCATAGCAACGCCAATAAGAGGATGGAGTATGGACCAATCAGGGCTCATCACGTCGCTAAGGAAGTAAACGACGCCAAAGCACGAGTCACGTTTTTGTCGGCAGCTTGCGGAGTACTACGTTTATCCTTTGCTCTCTAGCGTGGACTTAGTGTATTTCTTGGTGTTAATGTATAGACTCATTTAATAACTTTGTGTAAATAAATGCGATTACTCAATTCTACGGAGCCCTGTTCCACAGTAGTAGCCAGTCGTTGATGACTTTTGGGTTGACCCAGACATTCGGAGGTATAGTTGTCTTTTATTAAATTCTGAAAGGATTAATTGACAATTTGCACGTGGCCCCTTTTGTCAATTAAAAATTTGTGGAGTTTTTGGCACTTGAAAGTTTAGATTAAATACTTGACTGAATTACTTGTTTATTTGATATTGTCTGCTGAATGTTGAATTTGTGATTGTAACCCCGAAAAAATTTTGACCCTCTCCCAGTGAATTGTGGAATCGTATATTTTGTGAAGTTGACGTGATATAGTATAAGGTTATACCCCTAAATTGTTTATGACCCATTCCCTAATAATTTTGTCGTTACTATATCATTCGATTAGAATGTGTTAGATTGTATATTTTATCCCCAAATTTGTGACTCTTCCCCTGCGAGATTTGTTTTAGGCTCCTATGAAACAAAATTTCACTAGAAAATTATTTCCGCCTCCCCCCCCCCCATATTGTTTCAGACTCTGACCAGAAGTAATTTGAATTTCTGCGTACTAATTATGCACTGAATATTGTTTCCCCGTGCCTCATTTAATTTAGAGTTGAATTTTTATAATCTAAGTGTAGGGGAGACCGAGGAGAGTTGTGACAGAGGAGAGTTGTGACAACGTCGATTTTTCGGAACTGACAACTGCCAACGAGCTGGCAACAGCGTACGTTTGTTG
>NC_046665.1:109726300-109732170 GCF_010883055.1 Belonocnema kinseyi | reverse complement strand
ATGATTTATTTATTTATCGATAAGATAAGAGTATTATTTTTTACTACCATATAGTTCAAATACATGGGCGTCACAACTCACCTCGGTGTCTGTCACAACTTAACTCGATATTAGGAGAGTTGTGACACGGGAAGTAGTCTCTATTTTTGTCAATTTTCTCCGAAACCTTAATACTTTCAATAGTTTTGATTATTATTTCTAAAAGAGTATGCATTGAGCTACATTAATGCATACAACTGATAGCGTTAGCATATTTCTTGACTGAGATATAATAATTAAAGTAAAAATTGTCACAACTCTCCTCGGTCTCCCCTACCTAGTAAATTAATTTGAACCACCCCCTCTACCATTATCCAGTCAAGGGATTGAGTTTAGCCCAGGCACATTTTCGGTTCTCCTAATTTGACTTCTTTGTTTTATTTGATTAAATTTTTTTTTGTTTAAATAGATCTGGCGCCCGACAACTGAAAAGTGTATTTGTATTGTGTTTTTTTTAAACTATAGTTGGGAACCGAAGGTAGTAAGGGATCGTCCACAAATTACGTAAGACGTTTTTCTTTTGTTTGAATAAAGCCGAGCATAAAATTGCTGTGAAGTTGAGAAGGACACAACGATATAAACAAAAGAAAAACATCTTACGTAATTTGTGGACGATCCCTAACGGCATTAACCGAAATTTTCGTTATAATTTTTGGCGCCCAACGTGGGCTGCATTAAAATCTAGAGCGATTTTATAAAAGTATCTTATTGAATTTAATTTAAAATGATTGTTGACTTTTTATTATTATTATATATTCTATTTCAGGAATTTAGTTCAAATTTGAATTTTTTATTAGAGGATAATAATTTGACTATTAAATTAGTCAATCTCCGGATTTCAGGAAATTGTGTTTTTTTTATTCATTCATTGAAGTTAGCGAGATAATTAGTCCGTTAAAATTATTATTCCCCTCATTTATTCCCTTTTGACCCTTGTAACAAAGTTACAAGCACCCCGCTATCGTACGGCCCTGCGGGCCCATGATTAGGAGTGGGGAACAACACCCCCAGTCCTTAATTACCGAAACCTGCCCCGAGGAGCTCAGTCTTGTGCTACCAGCCTGTCAGAGAATCGATGGGCTCGAACACTCCACTCCCAACCCCTTTGGTATCTGCGAGGACTTCCATCGCTTCAGGACGATCATCTCCTCGACGCTTTTTAACCTAAGCAGCTTTCGGTATCTTGGCTTCATCGCCCGGATACTACCACCAGAACTAGCCCGCTCTTGGCTACGCCGCCCAGTTCGTGCTATTGAGATAAGCGACATCGAACTCTGTAAGTTGGTTGATAAAACCAAATATATTTTGTTAATTGCCTTTACCCTTATTGACTTCACCCTTTCTCTACTTCCAAATCCTTTTCTCTCCCTTAATTTGCGAGATCCCTTACACCCTCATTAAATCTATAGTAACCCTTAAAAATAAATGCAAGAAATGACTGAAAGGGTAAAAGATCCTCACATTTGGATCATGCAGTTAAGTAAAGAGGAATTAAGTGAGGAATTAAGAATTCGTGGTCTGCCAGCAGTAGGAAATGCCATAGCTCGGCAGAATAGATTAATCAAGAACTTGAATACCCCGATTGACTTAAATCGGGCAAAAACGTTGGTCGACCAATTAATTCCCAACCCAGATGATTTAGACCCCCCTCCTATCTTAAGTAATAATAATTTGATCAATGAACAAAATCAAAATAACGAACATGAAAATCTAGAGAAAATTAATGTACAAATTCCAATAATTGTATCTCCTATTTCTTCTAATGATTTAACCACAGCGGATGAAGATATGTCAAATCACGTATAATTTTTGAATTTAAACCCCAAAATAATTCACATCCCTTGAGACTACATCCTAATAATTTAGACCCAAAAACTCCACCCCTCCCTAAGAAAAACTTAGACAGAGGAAATCCATTTGATGGGGAATTGATTACTGAATTCCAAGAATCTAACCCCTCTCAATTTAACCAAATTAAAATTAAGGAACAACAGTTTAATAAACAACAATCTATTAAACAATAATTTAGCGAACAACAAGTTAATAAACAACAATTAATAAACAACAATTGAATGCAAAACATTTTTATGAACATCCATTTTAAAAATAACAATTTAATAAATCAAAATTTAATGAACAACCATTTAACCAACCCAAATTTAGTGAACGACAATATGAACGAGAAAAAATTTTTAATCAACAATTTTCTGAGACATTTTGTAGAAATGACACTAATTTATGTTAGTATAATTTACCAAACGAAGTTCAATCTAGAAATCCATATAGAGAGAGCCGTTATTCTGATATAGTTAATCAATTCTCTAATCCCGCAACTCCCCAGAATAATCCCTTCAATAATTTTAGTGCAAATATTCCTAGAAGACATCCAAGTTATAATCGCCAAACACTTCAAAATACACAGGTTCCAACGGAAGGTAATTTTTAAAATATTCCACTATTTGATCACCCAAGTTACAATTTCCATACAAATAATTATAGACCTCGTCCCAATTACTATTCTACTTCAGACCGACATTTTTCTGAATTTCCTGAGACACAAAATGTTCATCCCCGTAGGAATTTTTCCTAGAGTGCTGCGCCTGCATTCGATATAATGCGAAAATGTAATTTGAAGTTCTCCGGTAATCGTTCAGAAAACCCCGAAACGTTCTTAATGAAAATAATCGAAGGTCGAAAAATATTCCCAGTTGAAGATTCTATTTTATTACAAATTCTTCCCTTTTTCTTGCCAGCTATAGCTTTAAATTGGTATAAAAGTTTAAGACATACGTGGCGAAATTCTAATAAATTTACATCAGCATTTCGAACAAGATTTGGTGGTGCAGATTTTCAGTTTGAACTGGGGCAAGAGATTTATAAAAGAACTCGGGGAAAAAATGAGCCTGTCGCCGATTATTTAACTTGCATTATGGAACTTTTTGATCGAGTAGTTCCCAGTCTCACTGAATCTGATGAGGTTAGTTTTGCCCACCGGAATTTGTTACCTAAACTCCAATTGTTAATCCCAAGACAGAGCGTTTTTAACTTTTCACACCTAGAAACACTAGCTTTAGCAGCTGAGAAAAGCATTAGAGTCGCTAGATCATTTAGACCCCTACCACCCCCTGATATTTAACACGTGCTTTAATGGATCAATTTTTCTTGGCTAAAGAACCGAACTCTAAACCTCAGAATTTATCACCCTATCCCAAAATGAATAGACCCAATAATTTCAAGACTAATAACCCTCAAGATTCAAATTCAAAGAATTCGAGTTCGAAGAGATATCTAGAAATCCATTTTTACCTTATATTGATAGTCAAAATAAAACTCAAAATAATTTATCTTAAAATTTAATATGCTGGAACTGTGATAAAGAGGGGCATAGATTTGGTGAAAACAGATGCTAGTAGTACTAGTCTCGGCGCAGTTTTAACCCAAAATATTGACGGAAAGGAACACGTAATTTCAGACGCGAGTAGATCGTTATCAGATGCGGAGAAAAACTATACCACGACGGAACAAGAATGTCTTGCAATAATTTGGTCAATTCATAAATTTCGTGCTTATTTGGAAGGATATTATTTGACGGTAGTATCTGACCATAGAAGCTTAAGATAGTTACACAATCTTAAGAATCCTACTGGAAGATTAGCCAGATGGGCGTTGTCCCGTTTAGAATATGATTTTGAGATTGTCCATCGTAAAGGTAGTTCTTATCATGTTCCAGATGCGCTTTCCAGGATGTTTGAATCACCCAAAGAGCAAATTAATGTTATCCAAGATGTCACTCCTTCTTGGTACATACGCCGTTTATTGCAATCTCTAGTTTTCCAGAAACATTTCCAAATTGGAAAATTAGAGACAATAAGTTATATTATTTTAGACCCGACCCCATTATTTCCTCCATAGTCCGTGACCTTGACGAATGGAAATTAGTTCCACGTGACGAAGTTAAAAAGAAAATCCTTCAGAAAGCTCATAATGTCCCTCAATCAGGCCATTTGGGTACTGAGAAGACCTATAAAGGAATTGCTATAGATTATTTTTGGCCTGGATGTTTTAGAGATGTGGTAGATTACGTTAGAAAGTGCGATATCTGTCAAACATGCAAGGTTGAAAAAAAAGATCTCCTGGAATGATGAGTGAGAGAATAGTTGAGCAACCTTGGATAGCGATTGCATCAGATATTATAAGACCCCTTCCCCGTAGTAAAACTGGCTTTCAATATATATTAGTTATTCAAGACTTATTTACAAAATGGATTGAATGTACTCCCTTAAGAAAAGCCACAGGAAAGAAAATTAGAGAAATGTTTAGAGAATTGATTATTAAACGATGGGGAACCCCTCAAATTATTCATAAAGATAATGGTTCAGAATTAAGACCATGATAGTTTCTTTTATTGATAAAGATCACCGAACCTGGGATCAATATCTGTCCGAATTTCGTTTTGCTTATAATACAGCTCATCATTCTTCCCTAAACACTACCCTTTATTTTTTAAATTTTGGTAGGAATCCTAAATCTATGAATTCTTTACGTCGAGCTGAAGAAACTGATTATAAAATTGATTCACAATCTCCCGAACTTTGAAAGAAAGGATGAATAGAATTCAAGTAATGAAGGATTTGATGATGAAGAATTTCGATAAAGCCTACAAGAAACAATCCAAACAATATAATTTACGTCGCCGCCCTTTAAAGTTTTTCATAGGAGATTTAGTCCTTACCCGTAGTAGAATTTAATCCTCGAAGATTAAAAATATAGCTGCTAAATTAAATCGAAAATTTATAGACCCTTTTAAAATAAATAAAATTCTATCACCCACCGTATACCAGATTGTTGAGATTTCCAATAATAAAATAAATAAAGTCCATGTTCAAGATTTGAAACCCTATATTTCCTCATAATCGAGACCCTTGCATGATTATTCATTTAGAAGTTTGTTTAAGATTTTTTTTAGTTCCTTTGGATTTTCCTTATTTCTTATAGAAAAGAATTGTGTAGAGACCCATAAAGACCCCCTTTTAGACCCTAGCACAATGGATCCACGGGCAAAGATATTATAAACGTAGATGCGGTACGAGGCGTCGGAGTGGGGAATTATATATATAGGACATCACATTTTCTGCCCTATCGAGGTGCTGCCCTCATCGTACTACGAAGTCGAATTCTTATTTTCTCATTCTTCGTAAAATATGACGGTAAGGCAGTAGAAAGATTTTTTGAGGTTAGAAATGTTTGACATGTATGTATCGCTGAATTTTTTCAGATCTGAAGCTTGCACGGTAAAAAAATTGAGCTGTGACAGGGATATTATTCCTTATTATAGCCAAACATTAGGCTGGAAACGAACGAAGGAATTTAGAAAGATCCCTGGATCAGCGAAAATGAATATCCTTCACCATTTTCCATATACCAGGGATATCGTATAGTCAAACCCCTAATAAGTATAGCTATAATAGGGATATTAAGAATAGGTGTATGAAGCAATTGTCGGAAGATCGCCGGTGCATTATGGGAGCAGCGAAATAAAATAGCGACGGTCTAATCGGGAGCAGTGACAGTTGAGATGTACTTTGGACAATTAAACGCTTTTTACCACTTAAAATGTGCGCGATTGTTAATATTAAATGGAGTTTATGATGCAGTAATAATAATTTTCATTTGTTTCGATTGTAGGCGATAACTATATTGAAATGTCAAGAAACGCGATAAAAACAACCAACTTGACCTTCAAATGCATTACACGGATTTCAGGGAAATTCATTTTCGCGATACCAGACGAAAAATTGGCTACTGTAAGTTAATATATTTCTATAACAACT
>NC_046665.1:109724893-109726200 GCF_010883055.1 Belonocnema kinseyi | reverse complement strand
TCCGAATTATACAATATCCGGGCTAGACAACTCTCTAATTTGAACAATTAAAAAATAGTTTGTTTAAAAATTTTTTTTAATAGAATAATAAAATATTTTTACCGAAGAAAAAACTTTTTTAATGTTTAAAGTTTCTAAAAATTATTGTTGGAATATACAATAACAATAATTGAACAAATGTATTTTTTGATAAAAAGTTATTTGAAAATGTGCATTGTATTTTTGTACATTACAGAAAACGCTCGCAAAAATGAAATTATTATTTTAAAAAATAAAAATTAAAGTCGCGTTAAATCAGCCTGCATTGAATCCTGCAAATTTTGTTTCATTTAAAGCTAACGTGTTTTAAATTTATGTTTGTATCAAATATTTATACAATTATTGTTATTTTTAATTAAAACAATAATTTTAAAAGATTAAACATCAAACAAAACTTCTATAATAAAAATATTTGATTATTGTATTTTTAATAAATAAATAATATTGATCACAAAACTGTTTTCTCAATTTCTGCAATTCGGGACTTTTCTAGTTTGTATATTTGATCATTAGACAGCATTCGGCCTGGAGTTTTATTATTCGGGAATTTTCAAATTCGATAATATTGTAAACTGTCCAGAATAACGTTTTTATAAAAATATAATTATAATTCCAAGTGATAGGGAAATTGTTCTTTCGGTTTTTAGATGTTAAGACGACAGTTCCAAGCCAGATTACGTTTCGCATTGGCAAACAATATTATACGAACAGAATTTCACTGACACATTCATAAAAAATATCATGTTCCATACAGTATATTTTAAAATAAACTTTAAATTATTATAATTAATACAGCTTATTTATTTTGAATTTATTTTTAATTGAAAATGGGTTATAAAGTTTTAATCGCGAGTTTCCATTTGTTTAACTTCTAAGACTTTCCAATTGAAACAGTTTAATTTTTAACGTTAAAATTGGAATATTCTTCAATTTTAAACAAATTCCGAATCGTGTTGTGAAATCAATTATGATTCACTTGTGAATCCTTGGTGTCCACTTCAATTAAAAAAGAATCATACTTTATATTCGCAGTTGATAAACTAAAAACGATTTCTATCTAAAATTATAAATTTGAAACACTTCTAATTTTTGATTTTCCAGGTCTTCAAACTGCATTCTAAAATTCGAAATTGAAAAATGTACGCTTAAATTTTAAAACTTAAATTGAAAATTCTGAAGTGAAAGATTTTCGAATTACGTACTGTAAACTGAATGATATAATAGGAAAAAAGCAATTTAAGGAATTAAAAAAAAAACTGTTTAAACCA
>NC_046665.1:109723082-109724793 GCF_010883055.1 Belonocnema kinseyi | reverse complement strand
CATGGGTGAATTCATTTGACTACGAGAACGATTTGGTGAACATGTCCATTGAAATTTCTCAAATGTGCTTTTTTTGGGCTCCAAATTAATTAAAACTTTTAACCCAATACTTCGAAATTTATAATTCATTAATTTTCATGGTATGCATGTCAAATTTCATGAATTAGGAAGATTTATAATTGAGAATTCTTTACTTTTAATTTTCAAAATCATGACAATTTATATGAATTTTTATTTTAGTTTGTTATTTAATTAAATTTAATTAAAATTTTGTTAGATTTAAATTAATTTATTTGTTATTTATTTTACTTATACATCATTTAAAATTCAAGAGTTTCTGATTGCAAATATTCTAAATTAAAGAGTTTTAAGTTGCAGATCATTAAAATTAAAGAATTTTCCATTGCAAGTCTTCAGAATTGAACTTTTCAAACAAAATTTCATAATATAGCTTTAAAATATAAATCTTGAAAACTAAATAATTTGAAATTCCAAATCTTCAACATTTCAAATCACGGCAGTACTCAGAGTACAGATATTTTTTACATTCTCATCAAAAAAGTTATTACATTTGTGTAAAATATTACGTCTGGTCACGAAATACAGGTTTTTACGAGTGTTTCTGCCTTTCCATATGCATGTTTGTTTGCGAGTATAATAACTTTTGAAAAAATAATCTATTATAGTGGCCGTTGATATACTCTTAAAGTGTCAGAAACTAAAGATCAAGTTCATTGGCTATTTTGGGTGAAAATTCAAAAAGTTAGAGAATTTTCAAAATTTCCTAGACAATTTTTTTCAAGATTTAAAAATTCCATGTACGGGTATTTGTAATAATTGGAAATCCGAATAATTTACCTCATCGACTTCTTTCGATAAAAAGAATATTACCAGAATCATAGCGTTTTCAACAAATTAAAAAAAAATACCAAAATGAAAATTGTAAACTAACCAGCGCGAGATTTGAAAAAAAAACTCGAGAGAAGAAAAACGTTGCTTTTTGAGAGCCCTACAATATTATCATAACAACTTTTCAGATTGTTTTGAATAATCGAAAATTCAAATTTTGAAAGAACCAAAAATAATGAAAAATCATAAATTTAATTTAGTGATCAAACTGTGCAAGATGTGGAAAAAAGAAGAGAAATAAAAAATTGTGCACCTTAAAAAGATCCAAAAGTTTTTTATCAATTAGTTTTTGATACGAAGAGTAGTTTTTGTTTTATTCGTAAAAAAACAATATTAAAAATATAAGATATAAGTCTTTGGACAAACGACATAAGCAATGAAAAAAATAAATAGATAAAAGTTGTTTACCTTAAAAAGAGCTAATGAATGTGTTATTAATCTAAAATGCTATTAACAATTTTCTGTGTTATTAATGTTACTAATGTCGCAAGATTTCGGAAATCTGAACATTTTGTTCGAGACATTCGATAAGCACACATAAGGAGAATACGTAGATAAAGAATACATAACAAGGAGTAAATTAAAACAAATTCACGAATTGGATAATGTTTGGATGAAACCAGACATAATCAAGGATGTTCAGAAATCATGAATTAAAATTCACCTATAAAGCACCAAGGTTCAAAATGTCATCTTTTGGCTATCGCAATTTTTTTTACAATTATAAAATGTCATATAAATAAAAAGTTAAACTTTACGTACCAAAAAAATAAGTAAGGAAAGAAGATAAACAAGGCAACCT
>NC_046665.1:109713312-109722982 GCF_010883055.1 Belonocnema kinseyi | reverse complement strand
GCCTCAAAGGTGTGCCGAGAGTTGCTTACAGCGTTCCAAGTGGCTCTTGGCAAACTATATGGGATGGTGCTATCTACGGGGAGCGGTGGGTAGAGGGGAAGTTACTTTTCTCGCCGGACGCGCCGTCTATATTTATGGCGGGTAACTAAGCTCGCACCGCATCTACGTTTATAATATCTTTGTCCACGGGGATTATGGATGTATGGTAATTAAATCTTGAACTCAATTTTCTGTTTCAGTTATAGATTTTTCGAATTTTCCCGCTCGAAAATTAGCATTACGGTAAATTACCAGAGTTTAGGATATTTTTTTATCGTAGTTTCACGGAAATTCATAATCAACGTTCTGTCCAGGATTGTACTAGCATTTACGTCGTCAAAATAGTAGTAGATTAATGGAAATTATAGTTCTGTTCTAGTCCAGTCCCTCAAGGTGTCGCGCTGCCGAGTGAAGCTCCGGGAGGTTCAGGTCAAGTTTAGATTACCCACGTGCCAGCAGTAAATAACGTATATTTAGCCTTCCATACATTCACTTAGGTCTTAGATTTGTGGGCATTGACCTGTGAATGTAGTTATTTGATTTTAATGTGTTATGTTGCTTTGACATATTTCAAGAATCAATTTACTTCCAGGCCGTTTTGTTTTGGAAACCAGAGAAACTCACTTACTACTAATAGTTATTATGGATTGTACTGTTATTTAACAATTTATTTAGAAAATCATTGTAGAATTGACTCTTAGATGGTAAGGATTAGTAGTTCCGAGTTTATCCGGTAGTGCGTTGCGGCTTGAGGTTCTGTGAACGCGCCCTGGCGCAAGAAACCCGTTGAGTTGACGGTCTAGGCGCGTTGCACAGGACCTGACACACTCACTTTTCGTCCTCGGTCTTGACCTGGATAGAGCGTGCCTCGAATTGTCTTTGGAGGTCTATCACTTTACGGACGTTTGTTCTTTTACCGATTCGGATACTCAGGATATATTTGGCGATGGTGACTCGATTGTTTGATCTATTGGAGAAAGTTAAAGGTAAATTCCTTTTTTTTATTCGGCAGGCTAGGCATTGATGGAACTGCACCCAATTATGCGGTCTCTTTTTCGTTTGGGGGCTTAACTTGCACCACTGCCAAACTTGGCCCCTCTTAAGTGTTTTACCCCTTTATATATTTGTTACGGATAGGATAAGGCATTTTTGTAGTACTAAGAATTTGATAGCGAAAGAAGTTCGTAAATAAAGAACTTATATTATCGCGAACCTTCTACGAATCTGACTTTGTAAATAGCGATCATAACGTAATTTAAGCTGAGGGTCTGCCCATGCCAAGACCATCAAAGGTACACCGAAGAAAGCGAGACGATCACGCAAACAAAGCGTGCATGTGTGACGCGATAAAAGCGATCCGACCTATCATCGAGCATTCGTAGAAATCGATTGCGAACCTTTGTCACCGCGGATTTTGATACCTTGTGAAATGCGTTTTATAACAAATCCAAATGTAACTGTATAATTAGTTGGTAGATTAAAAATATAAATGCGTTTTAGTTTATAAATTTATATGATGTAATGCAAGCCAGAAAGATTTTAACTGAACGATTAGAATAATTTTCTTTTTTTTAACACTGATTAGTTTTTGTTAATGAAAATTTTACTTTGATAGGAAGAGTCTTCCATATTACGAAAACACATTTTGACTGCTTTCATTTATTGTTAATTGAATTGAATATATTAATAATTGACATTGAATTTAGTTTTGTATTAGTAAAAACAACTAGCGGGCAGTTTCTCATGTACCTGGAAAATTCTGGGGATCTAACTTGTTTCCGTGCTGTGCCGGGAAAATCGTAGCTTTTCTCTAAGAAAGACTCATGAGCTGGAAAACTTGGGGAAAACGTGCTTTCCGTGCCGTGCCGGGAAAACCACAAGGGTTTTCGAAAGCTGTATGCACGCCCAGGTTTCCGGATCATGTTCTTTTCCGAAGAAAAGTTAGAGATTTTCAAAAGCTGAATTCGAGAACTGCAGAGCAAAGTTGTATGTAAGCTCCGTGTGAGGAGAAATTCTTCGAACATGACTCGGAGTAGGGGTCGAGGGGTGCCTAGCTGATAAGATGCGCGAGCGCGCGCATTAATGAGTCAGTAGCATTCGATCTGGCTTGCCGACAGGTTAGGCTCTTTTACTGTTACTTTAAATAAATTCAGTCTAATGCTTAAATAATTTTACAACTTAATTTTACACAATCCAATCCCAGCTCCTGTAAATTACAATATTTGTCGAGTCAGTGCGTAGAGTTCCGCGAGATCATACCTCCTAGGGATTATATTTTTCTTTTGTCGCATCGATTCACTTGACGCAATGTCGGTACTTTGTGTATTCGACCACGTGGTCGCGGTAAGGGGTTAACTCTATAACTTTCGTGATCCGAATCCCGTTGCTATCTTTTGTCAGAAAGTTTAAAAGAAAGAAAAATTAAGTGATGTAAATATAGAAAAGTTTCAATTTTTAATGGTCGTTGTGGTCTTTAAGGCCCCACACTTAGGATACCCATCGTCTCCCTGAGATACCTCTGTTTCTTCCCAGTGAATCTCCTGAATCGCTTCTGAGTTTTTCCTGATTCCTTTCCCCTGTTTTCTTCCCTCGTTTTCAGGTTGTTAGCGTGATTGTTCTTATGCTTAATATTCACCTAATTTTGCCGGGCTATGTGTTTCCTTTTTTTATATTTAGGCGATTTAGAACGCTAACATCGATAGCTTTGTTGATCTTCTCGCTACTCCCGAACCAAGGCCCTACAGGGGCATGGGAACGCCGGCTACAGCGTCCAAAAACTTAAGAGCAGCATAAAGCCCGGCTGAAAACCTGGCAGCTACTCCAATAGAGAAGAAGAAAAAGGAGAACACGGAATCTGAGGATTGGAAATTGGTTAAGGGCAAGAAGGCCTGAAAAGCCAATTGAGAGGATGTGTAAACCCCAAAGATCTGGAAAACAGGGAAGTAAAGACGAGCGATGCCGCCCTGAAAAAGAAGCGCTATAAAAAAACCAGCTAGAAAGCAACGCCCCGAAGCTGTACTAATTAAGCCAGAGGAAGGGAAGTCATATGCAGAAGTGCTAGGAAACCTCAAGTCTAAGTTGAAGTTGGAACAAACAGGCACATGCATCAGGTCAATCCGCATGACTAGAAATGGAGAAGTCCTCTTAGAATTAGGAGAAGAGACGAAGAACGCCAAAGCCTTTCGAAAGACCCTACAGAAGCATCTTGGGGACATGGGAAGCATGAGGAGCCTGGTTTTCGTACTGTCAGACTGGAGATCCTGAACATCGACAGCCTAACCACGAAATAAGACGTAGAGGAGGCACTTCGGAGAGGCTTGCTGCGAAAGCAGATGACGCAAAGATGGCAATCCTTAAAGCTAACAGGCGAGAGCAAGTCATTGCCATCGTTGAGCTCAACGAGCAAGCATCCAATGAGCTGCTGAAAACCACTCAAATTAAGGTGGGCTGGATCAGCTGCAGATTAAGATGAAGGGTACGACTCGACCGATGCTTCAAGTGTATCGACTATGGACATCAGGCCAGATTCTGCAGGGGGCCAGATCGCAGTGGTCTGTGATACAAATGTGGCATGGGCGGACACAGGGCAAATGTCTGTACGTCCGAACCGCACTGCGTCCTATGTAAGGGCTTGACGATTAAGCCCGAGGGCATGAACCTTAATAATATCCCAGGGACGGGAGCCTGCTTCGTTTACAGATAAGCATTAGACCAGGCGAAAACCAAACAGGCATGGCAAGATTTCTCCAGGCCAATATGCACAGAAGTGAAGAGGCGAATGATCTATTAGATCAAATAGTTCCCGAGAAAAAAATCAACCTCCTGATCATCAGTGAGCAATATAGGAATAGGGACTCCCCAACATGGTACTCGGACAACCGTGGCCCAGCACCTATATGGGTGCGAAATTCAATAGGAATACCGGTTGAAGACCATAGCTCTAGAGACGGTTACGGCTGGATCAGGATCAAAGGAGTCACTTATGTAAGTTGCTACCTCACTCCGAACAAGAGCATCCAGGATTTCCAGGAAAAACTCGATCTACTTGAGGACACTTTACAGGAAGCAGGAGGAAGAATAATGACGGCCGGAGATCTCAACCCAAGGGCGGTGGAATGGGGAATGCGCAAAACAGACCCGCGAGGAAAGCGTATTCTGGAGATGGCTGCAAGACGTGGACTGCTAGAGATGAACACCGGCAAAACATCAACTTTTAGACGAGCCGGCAATGTAGGGACGATCCCGGACATTACTCTGGCTTCGGAAGAAGTGGCCCCTCTTATGGTGAACTGGCAAGTCTTGGAGGATTATACCGGAAGTGATCACCAGTATGTCAAGTTCACTATGAAAAAAAGCCTAGGTGTTAAGATACATAAGTGTAAGCGCAACGGCTGGAATGTGTCTAAAATGAACAAGGACAAATTTTCCCTGGCGGTAACCAGAGGGCAGAACAGCCTCATGGAGAGATCTGACATGGAAGCGGAAGCAACTATGGAAGCTACTATGCAGATCATAAACCAAGCCTGTGAAGCCTCGATGCCTCGAAAGAAGAGGTACAGAAACATGGATGCCGCCTACTGGTGGAACGAAGAAATCGCCGAACTCCGAAGGGAGTGTATAATATGCAGACGGACAGCCACCAGAAAAAGGGCAACAGGTGTTCAGACATACAAGGCAGCCAAGAAGGAACTGAACAAGGCGATAAAAAAGAGCAAAAGACAGAGCTGGGGGAAGCTACGAGAGGAAGTGGATGATGATCCTTGGGGTTTGGGTTACAAAATAGTAACCCGAAAACTCGGTTCCCTATCTGCTAGCGCATCAATGGGAGCGGAAACTATGAGGCACATCGTCGACGTACTCTTCCCGACGCATCCGGTGAGAGAGAAAGATTTCTATGAAACCCCTCTAACGAACATTCCATTCTTCACTGAGGAGGAATTAATAATAGCCGTAACCTCTCTTAAAAACAAAAAAGCGTCAGGACCCGACGGAATTCCGGCGGAAGTCTTGAAAGCAGTAGCACGCGTCTGCCCGCAGATCCTACTTTATATGATGAATGCTTGCTTAGCAGCCGGCATTCTTCATAAACAGTGGCAGGTCCAAAAATTAGTGTTGATTAGCAAAGGGAAAGGAGATCTGAATTCCCCATCATTAATAGATCTAAATTTCCCATCATCAATACACAGTACGGCTTCAAGAAGGGCCGTTCTACTATATATGCGGTCTAAGAGGTAGTGCAAACCATCGTTAAAGTAGAAGAAAGCCGCTATACCAAGAAGGTTGATCTTCTGGCAACCCTGGATGTCAATAACGCCTTCAACTCGGCCAGGTGGGCTGAGACGATCACAGCACTGGAGAGGTTCCAAACACCAGAGTATCTCATGCGTATATTGAGAGACCCAAAAAGGAAGAAAATTACATCCGGAGCTGCGCAGGGTTCAAAAGTCGGACCCGACTTGTGGAACATCTCCTATGATGACATTCTTAGATTAGAGATGCCGGAGGATACGTACCTGTCGAGACATACATTCCCTTGCAGATACCCACGGAAGTAGGATCAGTAGTTACCACAACGAAGGCAGCCATAAAACATCGGGGCATCTGGATGGATAACCGGCTGTCTTTCCATAAGCAACTGAAGCAGGCAGCAGATAAGGCAGCAAGCGTAACATCGGCACTCAGTATACTTATGGTCAACGTGAGTGGCCCAAGACCAAGCAAGCGCCGGCTGCTCATGACAGTGGCTCAGTCCATAATGCTCTACGGAGCTGAAATATGGGCTGACGCTCTCAAAAAGAAAACACACCGTAAACTCCTGGCAGTGGTGCAGCGAAGAGGCGCGCTCAGAATTGCGTGTTTTTATCGAACGGTGTCCGAACCAGAGATTGTAGTAATTGCAGGGACGATACCGATAGATCTTTTGGCCCAGGAGAAGAAGAAAGTCTTCCTCAGGAAGACGGAAGTCACATAGGCTGTAGCAAAACCCGAAACCAGAGTAGTCACCATGGAAGAATGGAAACAACGATGGAGTCTTGACCACCGAAGAAGATGGACCAACAGGTTGATTCCCGAGTTAAGTACCTGGTTAAACCGCAGGCATGGCGAGACGAACTACTATCTGACGCAATTTCTTTCAGGGCATGGTTACTTCCGTGACTATCTCTACAAGAGAGGAAAAGTCAGCAGCCCAAAGTGTGTGTATTTCGAAGAAGAAGAGGACGACCCGAAACACACTTTCTTCGAGTGTGAGCATCGGTTGGCAGAAGAAGGAGTTAAGGTTTAGTGGGTAGGTGCCGTTTCGGTAAGTCCCATTCTCACCTTCGTTCCTTGTGGAATAAGCGCCCATGTGTGCATCTAGCATATATGTATATATGCGTGACATGCATATACTGGGCTCATGGTCGCCAAATTTCGAATGTGGTTAGTGCCTGAACATTTCACCGTTTTTACTTCTATAACAAAAAAAAAATGCCAGTGCGTGGTATGACGAAAATATATTAGATTAGATTTTAGTGAAAGTGGAAGAGTCAAAGGAAACAGATTCTGGATGGACATTATATGAAATTATAAACTTGATGGTAAATTTTAATAAATATTTGCCGATAAATTCAGGCATATCAACATTTATTGATTTAGAATACAATATTAAAACAAGATGGAATCTCGTTTCTTATGCATAAACGTTTACATCGTAGAAGGTGATAAAAAATATAAGGACGGTTCAATTGTATCACAGTATCTAAGTAAAGAAAAGGCAGGATACCCTACATGATTATATTAATAATTGGAAAAAATTAAATGAGCAACAGTTACAACCTAAAAGCGCATTTTATTCCAAATTAAATGATGAAGAAATTTCTGATGAAGCTTAACGACGTGGTTTTGCAACCCATAATCTCGATCCCTTGCATGACCATATAGCTCCGGGACTAACTGGATTGTTTTATTTCAAAGATTGACACCGCGCCACGGGTATAAAAATAAGTGTTTTTTTGTTAAATAACTTCTTTGTCTGGCTGGTTATGAAACTATGTAATTTATTATGCGCTACGAAAGTGTGTGCTTTCTACTTGAAATGTGTTGCGAGGTGTTTTACTTATACATACATAGTTGCAAAAAGTGATCCGCGTTTGGATGCGGCTGTCTTAAAATGGTTTAATCAAGCGAACGACTTAGTAACTGGATATATTATTCAAGAAAAAGCTCTCAACTTAAACGAGAATCTCAACGGCCCGCAAACGTTTTAAGTTGGTTTAATCAAGGGAGCGACAGAGTATCTGGATCGATTATTCAAGAAACAGCTCTCGTTTTAAACGAGAATCTCAACGGCCCGCAAATTTTTCAAGTTGGTTTAATCAAGCGAGTGATATAGTATCTGGATCGATTATTCAAGAGACAGCTCTCATTTTATATAAGGTGCTCAACGGCCCGCAAACGTTTTAAGTACATAAGCAGGAAAACAATTTTTATTATAACGTGTAACAGTATTACAACCCAAAATTTGACAATTTTGATGTAACGCCTAAAACTAGGCGCAACCTACCTTGTCCCATATGAAACAGTGTAACGCCACCAATTATAAAAACAGTTTCGCTCTAGTAGTAGTATACGTATCTACGACATCCACAAAAAGTGTACCGCTCTGACGTCCATACGGATGCGTGGGTCGAAAAAAATTTACTGATTGGGGATTTGAAAAATACATCGATTTGTTCAAAGGTAAGTATCCAACAACTATGAAAATGCACTCTTTGTTTGAATAGAGAGTGCACTTTGATGCATGTGTCGTTCTCATAACTATTTAATTCTTATAGCTGAGATCTCTATGCAGTTTATCGCAATGGTAGCGAAGTATGTCGTTCTGACAGCGACACATCATTTTATAGCAAGTGTGGCGATGTCAGTGCACTACGTGTATACTTCCAACCACGATACTCTTTGTATCCTGCGGACAACGAAAACTTAACCTTCCAACCACTCTAATATTGCTACCATAGCTATGTGGAGTTTTTCGTGTACGGTAAGTTTACTACAGTCGGTAAGATAAAAACCACAAGATACTGAAAGTGTTACCGTGGAGGGATAAGAATTCAGAGAATACCGATAACTCAACCTATAATCGGTCAATGAGAGACTGTAATTGCAAACTCTACCCATATAAAATTCGTCATATTTTTTCTACAAATTAAATGATTAAATTGTATAAGGGTTGCGACACGTGCAATATATTGCAGTTCCTAAAATGGCAAATTTACACTTTCAAAAAGTGGGGCTATATGGCCTCGGCAGTGTGCCCAGAGGCAAACCGCGGAAAGAATGGTTAGAATGATTAGAATGATTAGGATTGATTACAATCCGTAGAAAATTGGGAACACTTTCTTGGCCATCAGGAATGTAAAAAAATTGAAACTAAAGAAAACTTAAAAATTCTGTAGAAATAAGATTTTTAAATATTTTTCTAGAGCGCGGTCAAACGAACTGTGTATTTATTTTTGTTACAAATTACTTATTCTTTTTTTGCGTTCCATTACGCTATAATTTTTCTATTGCAGTGATTTTAAATTGGGGATTTTTTTATTTTCTACCCACCCTAATATGTAAGTTGAGTTCTACAATGATAAGTATTCATATTTTATTATTATAAGAACATTCTTTATTTAAATATTCGCCATCACAAAAAGCATATATAATATCGTATTGGAGTTATATCAGATAATTCCATACTTATGTGAATTCCATAAGGAAAGGAATAAAAAATAGTTATGTAGACCAACAGAATTTCAAATCAGACAGGGTTCTAGACTTGAAATAGCACTTTTCTTGAGCAAGTACATTTTTACCTTCAAGAGAGAACGGATCGAGAGAATGAGACAGAGTGAATATATAAAGTTATAATAAGTAAATGAGGATACAAGACAAACTCATGGGGGTATGGAAGTAGAGTAGGACCACTATGGGAAATTTGGAGTAGCGGAAATCCGCCATGACAGATATTATGGGAAATTTGGAGTGAGGCAAATCCGCCAACACAGGTACTATGGGAAATTTAGAGTGAGGGGAATCCGCCATGACAGATATAATGAGAAATTTAAGTTGGGAAAACTCCGCCATGACAGATATTATGGGAAATGTGGAGTGGGGTAAATCCTCCATGATAGATATTATGGGAAATTTGGAGTAGGGGAAAAACGCCATGACAGATATTAATGGAAATTTGGAGTGGGGGGAATCCGCCATGGCAGATATTATGGAAAATTTGGAGTGGAGGAAATCCGTCATGACCTATTATGGGAAATTTGGAGTGGGGGAAGTCCACCATGACAAATATTATGCGAAATTTGGAGTAGGGGGGGATCCGCCATGATAGATATTATGGGAAATTTGGAGTGGGGGAAATTTGTCATGACATATATTATAGGAAATTTTACAACTATATACATATGGAGCAATCCCCATAAGCTTTCATGTAACTGTCCCTTGCTTGTATTTTAAATTTATAGGTTTAGATATGATCTATTGTACCTTTTATTTTTTCATTATATGCAGTACAACAAATTGAGAATGCGTTATGAGGCCTAAAATGTGCCAATAAATATTTAGAAGAACTTTTAGATTACAGTTTAACAAAAAA
>NC_046665.1:109711756-109713212 GCF_010883055.1 Belonocnema kinseyi | reverse complement strand
GATTTACTGTCCAAGAGCTTATGAAAATACAATTTTTCAATTAAAAGTTGCATGTTTGTATGGAGTTTACACAAGCAAGTATCAAGACCCGTAATTTTTTTTGGCACAATCCAAAAGGGTTTTAAGCGATAAAATTCCGATCTCGAAATATGTAATGTATCTTGTGGCCTGAAAATTAGATATAAATTGTCAATAGTATTGGATAAGAATATTTTTCTTTTTTTGATCTTATTTTTAGTAACGGTATCTTTTTTGTTAGGTGAAATACTTGAATATTCATCTTGTTGTAAAAATATTCTAATGGCTCTTGCTTTTTTTACACGCAGTACCCTATTTCTCATACGCTCATGAATGATAATTGACTTTGACTGAATATATTTTTCTGTAAATAATGACTTACTATGTGTGACATTGAACCCATTAGCTTATACTTTTTAAGCGTTTTTCCCGATAAGGCTTGAGCGAATAATGATTTTTCAAGATTAGTTTTTACTGTATTCCTTTTATCAAATAATTGTTTTTGTGGAGCAGCGGCTCGCATTAGCTCCTTACGTATTTCACTTCGCCCTTTGCGTTCAATGTCTTTAACCTTATCAAACAATTTGTCACGACCGCGAGGATTTGTTTTTTTGAAAAGTCGATAGTACTTTTTTTTCCATTTAACTACAAGTTTATCTTTTTTTTCGATGCCATATTATTACTTTGTACTTGTCTACGTAATTTAGCTTCTCTTACTCTAGATCTCAAGCTAGACTTCCGCAAGCGTTGCAGCTCAGAAGTCTTCGAACTCTTACCTGATAAAATTTGATTTTTTTTTTGGATGATATAGTTTCAATGCTGGTAGTAGTATTTACATCGCGATGTTCAGTTGTATCGCATTCTTCATTTAATTTTAAACGCTGCAAGTTGTCCTCAAACTCAATGTTTTCATTTTCGACTGCAATATTACAATCTTGAATCTCGTCTTCAATATCTTTCTTTCGTCTTTCTTGTGACTCTGAAGGCGGGTGTTGACAAGGATTGGAATGTGGCCTAAGGTTGTAAATACTGTCATTTTCTGTAGAGAACGCACAATCAGGATTATCTTGTCTAAAAAGAATACGGTTCTATTCAATTCTATAAATAAAAATTTGAATATTTTTCAGGGAAGTACACTTACTCATCAATATATTTAATCTTATTTTTAATTTTATTTTGTTCATTGAGCTTGTTGAGTCTCTCAGTTTGTTTTTCTAAAGCAGCTGCTCGCTTTTCTCGAAATTTTTCTCTTTTTTCTCTTTTTTCTCTTTTGTTTTTTAAATACGTTTCTCGATCTGAAAAAACCGCATGATAATAAAGCACTTTATTCATTTACTAGTATCTTGATTGTTGATTGGTTAAATATAAAACATTCAACATCGTACGATTGCGTACATTGCAATACAATAAGAAAGTATGATACTTACCCATCTTCGTA
>NC_046665.1:109705488-109711656 GCF_010883055.1 Belonocnema kinseyi | reverse complement strand
CTCGTCGAAAATGTACGAAAAAAATTCAATAAAACCTACTAGCAGTTTTGAATCTTGATTAACAATTAATTCGTACCCTGAAAATTCGAAAAACTTTTTTTTTATTTTTTATGTCTATTTTTTTTTAGCTCTTTGAAAAAACGAGTAACGCATATTATTTTACCTTATTTGAGTGATAACTAAACAAGTAACGTTGGTTTTTTATAGGTGCCTAGTTTTTAAAGAAAAAAAATTTGAAACTCCAAAATAAAAAAATTGTGAGGATTTGCCCATATATACACATATACATTTACAACTGTCATTTCTAGGAAGTTCACTGGATAATCTGTTATAGAGCCGCCAACACGCATGCCTCAAACTTTCTAGAAACTTCCACTGAAGAGGGGGGTTGTCGACCATAAAAGCAGTGTTAGATGCTCGCAGTTTCAGCCTAAAGCGAAACACGGTACCACGCTAGTTCTCTGGTAAAAAGTAAAAACATGAAAAGCGAAAAGTGTATAGTGAAAGTGAAAAGTGTAAAACAATACCTTTGAAGAAGTTGAATCTTTACGCCGTAAACGCAATTGGACATATGGAAGGAGCTGTGTCTGTGAAACCGTTGTCTACCCTCAGCCTAAAGAAGGAATATGTGGTCACTCAATTTCGTAAAGTGAAGACCAAGTATGGTGTAAAGATTATGGTTGAAATGGAGAATGAATTTGCAGTCTCCCTACCTAGCAGAATCATTAGGCTTATTGAGGATTCTACCTACGAGGCAACAGTTAAAAAGATAGAAGAAGCGGTTTTAAATACAAACCTTTATTTTTATTACTTGAGTGGACCCTACAATCTATTTGAATTTAAGTACATTCACTGACTGTACTTTCTGTGTGTGAGTATTCTCTAAAGATTTATGAACAATATATACTAAAATATAAATGAAGATAAACTGAGTGTCTAAAAGTTTTTTGTGAAAGTTGACAACAATGCGACCATTATCTAATAGATTGTCCGTAAAAATATCAATGGAATGACACAAAGTACCACCATTACACATATGATGAAGAAATGAGGAATAAGAGGCGGTATCACGTAACTGTCACAGTATGTTCCTCTCCCCGTTCTGTCGATATGGATTCCGATCCAGTGGGAACCAGGCGAGTGTGGTCATCAGTGTTAACCACTATTGCAACCGGTATTGTCCAGGTTTTAGGGATTTGATCTGCCAGGTATACACCAATCGTGGGCACTTGTAAAACCTGAATTGCCTGCAATATCTCTAGACTGTTCATATTTAATGTTAACAATCTCGTAAGGACAAGGCTTAGAATCAGTTGTTTTATCTAAAGATTCAGCCTTGACCTCAGCACCGCCTGGAACTGAATTTCTGGCAATTATTGTTTTTCCGTACATAGACTTTCTGTTTGACAGTTTACAAACAATTTCTTCCTGCCATTGTCTTCGAAGCCAATGGCGCAGTTTCATAGCATTGTTTAGAGCACATCTGAACACTTCCTCCTTTCTGACTCCATGGAGAAAGCAGAAATCTCTCCTGTCGTCGAGTCTTTTGCAGGATGGGCAGTTTACTTCTTCTAAATTGATTATTTGTCTGCTGGTGATTTTCTGTAAAAGTGAGGCTTTTTCACGACCACGTGTGTAAATCTTCGATGCAGTTTTGGCAACTTCTCGAAGGTTTGAATATGAAAACTTCAGTGGAATATCTCCATCGAACCATTCAATTCCATGATAGTGACAGGTTAGCCAGTTGTTTTGTGATTTTGAACATGCAGGAAGTTCAGAGATCAACAGCAACTAACGCTACTTCCTTTGGAATAAACTGGTCATCTATATCTCGAAAGCCTTGTATGTCGATTATACAGTCCACTGCTTTACATTCAAAAATAGAGGTGAGGATGAAGATACCTTCACGAGAGACTACAACCAACTGAGCAGAGCGTCTTATATACTCGGGTATACATTCGTCGTTTTTCCCCTCCATTTTCAACTGATATTGAAAATCAGTTCTGTTAAACAGGTTTTTGCAGGTCTGTGCAGGTTTTAACCGCTGTAATCTACTATAACCAGCTTGGACGCGTGAATTTCCAAGACATTGTCGTATCCTGCGTAGACTATACAATTAATAGTTTGTTCTAGTATTTCTTCTAGACGAAGCTTAATGCGAAGGCTGCCATGTTTAACGGGATTCCAGTGTGATTGACAATTTGCAGAAAGATCAGGTGTAAAATCAAATGCAAAGAGGCAGTATCCATTTGCGTAATCAAAGCGATCAATATTATTTCCCTCGTTCATAAAATGAATTCCCGTTCCGGAAAACAGAGTATGATAAGAATCAATGTATGGCTTTGCTTTTGAGAAATCTGGTTGCAAAGGCTTTGTCGGGATTTGCAGAAATGATTGATTTTAAAGTGTCTACTGTTGAAGGGGTTATTACCACGATGGCCGTTGAATGCGCCATTTTTGACAAATCCAATGATGATCCTTTTAGGTAATTGACCGAGTATTACATTATCGAGAGTTTCACTTGGACACCAGAATGAATTGTGAGTATTGTAACCTCTACTCTGGCGAGTAGTTACTTGGTCTTACCTTGGGAAAGAGCTTTTGCGTGTGCAAGCAGAATTCCAGGGCTGATTTTTGCACGCCGAATAAGAAGAGATGCTTCTTCAATATGGAGATAAGTCTGATTGCTTGGATCAATAAGACAAAAAGCATCCATAGAACGCACCAGTCGAACTCTAAGTTCAACACGATTCAAGAGAAATGTATCCTGATTAAAAACATCACTGTGAAAATGAACAATCAGATTAATTTTTGCTCCTTCACCCAGCATAAGGACCCTGGTTTTGCGTTGTGAGGTCATCCATTTTACCTGCTGTATCGTCAAGCCTTAATACTGATTATATAGGTTAAGATTTACTCTTCTAAAATTAGGCTGAGTCATTTTCTTGAATAAAACCAAAAAATTTAATTTAAAATCGACTGAAGATTTATTTTAAAGACACCTACACAGTTAGTTAAGAATTAGTTTAATGCTATTTGATATATTACTTATTTCCGAAGTTAAATATTATAAACATCGTTGGGTTGAATTCTAAATTCATATATCGCTTATTTTCAGCATTGAACACTCACAGACATCATCGTTGGGCTGCCTTTTAAAATTTCGCGCGATCTCGTTTTCCATTAGAACTAGATAAATAAGCATATTATCTCTCTATATTAGGTTGATCTTTCTAGAAGCCTCGAGATCTTTCTGGAGGCTTCGAGATCTTTCTAGAAGCCTCGAGGAACCCTTCTACCCCCTCTGCCGGCGGTAGCTTGAACTGCGTACATGGTAAAACAGTAGTAGGGATCTGCCGGCTCCAACTACATACATGGTAAACCAGTGGTGCCATCTGCCAGCTCCAGCTTGAACTATATAATGGTAAAACAGAGGCAGAGATTTGCCGGCTCCAACTACACACATGGTAAACTATTGGCGCCATCTGCCGACTCCAGCTTGAATTACGCGGTAAACCAGTGGCGCCATCTGCCTGCTCCGGCTTGAACTAAATAGATGGTAAAACGGGGGTAGGAATCTGCCTTACCAACCGAGTAGTTATGGACTGCTGGGAACTGACTGGTGGCGCTTTTATAGCATATATGAGGTCTTCCATTTGTGAGCAAACTTCCGGTGGAAAGAATTATGTAATACGGCGTTTCCACTTTCCTTTAAACAGTTCCAGTTTAAAACCTTCATCAGCTGAAATGGTATTATTGTCGCGTGGTTTGTCAGAATTTCCGGATATGGCTAAATTGACACAACCAGGCTCGTTTACTCAAACGCTTTCAATTGTAGATTGTTCAATTAGGCCTATTTTCTCTATAATCGATTTTGGTACAATTGAGATACGATTTTCCATGCTGGATTCACTTCTCACATGTAGAAATGATCGTGAAAACTGAATCTCTGTGAATACCACCACCCAGCGGCCATGAAGTCGAATTTCATGTGCAAGTTGTGTGATAAAGTGGGTGATTGTATTCTGTGAAAAATACTTTACACTACTATCACTTGGTAAAATGAGATAAAACTGATCGTCATTCATTTTCGAGTGACTAGCTCTGTAGCGAATATCCACGAGTTGAATTTGTGAGGGTACCCAACCCACTTTCCAAGAAGCTGTTTCTTAACTCCGCGACTCTTTGTTTGAATCACCTTTTCAACAATGCATTCGCCGATTTTTACGTCCTTATTTTTAACATTAGCCCGTTCTTGTTTGCAGAAAATTCTATCAATATCCTCTCCAGATAAATCTCTCAATTCGTATAAGATAGGGTCATGTGTGCTTCAGGTGATAACCTTTTTAATAACAAACAGCTCCTCCGCCCATCCAACTTCATATCCTTTGCAAAGATGTCTCTAGCACGACTGATGCGTACTACATTATCTACACTGTATTTAGGTACTTTTTTACGGCCGGCTTCTCTTACAAATCGTCGCTGTATAAGTGCACAAGCTGCAGCACCATTTTAAAGATTTACTGTAGATGGTGCCAAATGTATGCTTGAATGACGAGCATTGTTGTATGAATGTACTATTTGTTGGATAACATCAATGTATCGATGAGTATTACGGTGTGTAAAGTACCGAAACATACGCTCCTTGAGAGTACGGTTGAAACGTTTAACAATGGATGCCTTTACACTAGGATCCCGCGTCACTTGAATTTATATTTCAAGATCTGACAAGAATTTTTGAAAAACTTTACCAACAAATTCCTTTCCTTTATCACTCTGTAGGTACACTGGTGTTCTATCATCAGTTCTTTGAAGAATTCGTTCAAATGCTTCTATAACCTCAGATGCAGTTTTATTTTGAAGTGGTTCAACCCAAGCAAATTTGCTTAAAACGTCAATGACAACCAATAGATAGGAACAGTCATCATTGTAGCTTTTTAAAGATCTCAAGTCACATATGGTGGGGAGAAACAAAGGTCCAAGGATGTATAAAAGCGGGTGAGAGCTCTACTTAGCATTCAGTCCAGTTTCAATCTTGAGACCATACACGATACCATGTCTGAGAACAAAACAACTAACGCTGCTACTGCCGATATCCACGTCACCGCAGCCATGGATTCATATACAGTCTCAATGGACACAGCAAGTGTACGGTCTGCCGTAAACGCCGTTTACCTGGAGTTCCTGCTGGCGAGGTCGCACGCAAGCCTGTTAATCACTTACTTATGACTTCACTCTACTCGCTGAATAACTCCTATACCGACTATAGTGATGCAGAAAACTATTTTTGATGGATTGAAGCAGATTGTTGCTTGTGTCAATGAATGTTTACGATGACTACAAAGGCATGTTGCTCAAATCGAAAAGTGTTTAAATCTTCTAATAGATGAGACACATAAGTACATTTTGACAGATCGCGTTCAATCTCCTGGTGAAATGCTTATTCGTCAGATTATTGCTGTTAAATTCGAATATTTCAGCGAGCAAATTAAACAACAATTGCGAAAATCATTTGTTGATTTATACTTTCATTTAGTGTTTTTGGAAATAACTAGTATGTATACATCCTATGTCGCAGCAGGAGTAAAATACTTGATATCAGAGTAATTACATTTTTTGTTAGTACATATATTTATATCGCTAGAATTAAGAACCTACATGCAATTCTTTAGCGAAAATAAAATAAAAACCCTATCTGGCGCCTATAAACGAGAGTTTGATGTATTACCAATAATTATTAAATTAAATACAATACGGAACACATATCTTGGTTTATAAAACGCTGAAAGTATTTTAGAAACGATTTAGAGTCATCACCGGATCCAAAAAGGGGAAGAAAATGAATTAGAGTGGTACAAATTTTAAGCCGTGATATAGATACAGCTAGCGTGTATTAAGTGTCAGCTGGATGATTTCCTTAAGGTCTGTCCACAAAATATCTGAATTACCTGGACATAAAGTCAGTCTTGCCAGTCTGATCTCTCGTCTTGTCGAGATTTTACTTGATGCAACTGTAAAAGGAGACGATGTGTCTATCCTTATGGCCGTGAGAAGATATCAGGAGTTACAAAGAGAAAGAAACTAAAAAATTGATGAGATTCACATGCTTGTAAGTGTTACGTGAAGTATGACGTATATTCTTGACGTTTTTAATTATAATGTGTTTGT
>NC_046665.1:109703374-109705388 GCF_010883055.1 Belonocnema kinseyi | reverse complement strand
CTTACAAACAATCTCATCAATTCCATATTTGAATTTATTATTATTGTTTAATGAGTAACACACCTTGTTACATGCTCCTGCGTTCGTGAACAATCTTGATGTACTACCATCCACAAAAAACGAGCTGTCAAAATTCGCCTTAGCATGGGAAACGTCGTCATGGATCGAGAAGAGAGGGTTTCCCAGCACATGCGCAGTGGATGAGGTTCCCGCTCGTACAAGAGTGCTCGGAAACACAGGAGTCAGCGCACCTGGAAACAGCAGCGAATGGAAGACGACCAGGGCCGAGCGGTGGAAATTGTGGATCGACGGCGCGCCACCACGCTGCGGGGGGACTAACTAGCGAATGTCCCGCTCCCTCGTACCTTTCTCTCTCTCCACTGATATTTGGTGCCAATTTTGTGACACAACTGGCGCTCCGTTCTGACTTGAGGTGATGCACCGAGAGGCCACTCTGCCTGGTTCATTCGTTATTCTGATTCGTTAGTCATGGCCGGTTTTCTTTTGTTTTATTAGGCAAATCACGTGTTAATTGCCGGAATTTAAATGGACATTCTAGTTCCAATAGATTTAACAATTTTTTACGTGCAAAAATAGTATATAAGGTATTGCCTGAGGATGACCAACAGATTAGGTCGAAACGTCGCCAGGTGTAGAAGAATTTTTATATTCTGATTAAATTATTGACTCGGATTTCCTTGTCATCTTATTTCAAACCTGATCGTTAGACCGAAGAGAAAATTGAACTAACGTTCATGTTTAAGTTGACTATTTGGATCGATCGGAGAAAGGAATTTTGCTTCTTAATGAGAAGTTTGTTTTAGTTTAGAGTAATAATCTTGGTAGATGTAGATTCTCTTTTATGAATTCCAAACTCTTTGTCTATCATTTATAAAAGCAAATCTGAGAAAGTGATAGGTGTTCGCCTGTTTTGTGGCTCTCGCGGATATCCTAGGGCCAGAGCGAATTGTTTAAAATAATCTACGATCAAGAAAAATGTAGTCTAAGTTCTTCGTTTTGGTAATTAGTATCGAACAAATTTTGAGCCTTTTATGATGTGACACGTTCCACCCATTGTAGGACGTGTCACTTTTCATATCATTTTCTTTTTCTGATGTTTATTGTTTTATTTCTCTTGAAATAAATTCAGCGTTGATATAACTAAGGGAGAAAAAATTTTCGACCCGTCCGGTAGGATCCTTTTTTTTTCTTTACAGGAACAACGACTCTCAGTCCAAGAGTAAGGGTACCAACCCACAAAAATAATTAAAGGGAAGACGACCTTCGCTCGTCATTCCTTCAGTTTAGGTGAAGCCTTCTCCCGCATACAATCCAACTTTATTTCAGGCAACATCATTACCCGGAAGATAGGCAAAGACTTATTTTTGTTTTCCTTCTCAATGTTGATGATATAACTTTAGAAGTTCATTCATACGTGACCTCAATAAGCCTAACCTCAACTTGAACTTCTCAGGGCTTGACACTGCAGCACGCCACGTAGAAGGACTGTGAACTAAACAAGGACTAAATCTAAATTTGATAATAAATTACATGTTCGACAACGCAAATGCATTAGCACAATCCTAATTTGCACGTGAATTATAAACTTCCGTGAAACTTTAACGATGTGAAAGTTTCACGAAACTCCAGTAATTTTTCGTAACTTTAATTTCCGAGCTAGAGAATTACAAAAACCTGTAACTCGAATATCAAATTGAGGGCAAAAAGTTATAACAAGGATCGATTACAATTAATCCATAATCCACGTGAATCCATAGGGGAGAGTAGGGTGAAACCGGGTAGCGGGTGAAACCGGGTACCCTCTATATCTCACGATTCGTGCTGCCCCCTGGATCTAGCTCGATATATCTTCAACACGTAGATGCTAATATCTAATTTTCGTGAACAGTGCTCAGACACATGTGTTTATGCTCCCAGGAAACGATATTCAATTTTTTGTGGTTAGACGTTACAACTTTTTGAAAAAAGTACGTGATTGTGGTTGTTGCAGTTG
>NC_046665.1:109694509-109703274 GCF_010883055.1 Belonocnema kinseyi | reverse complement strand
TGTATAATTATTCTTTAGATGTGAAGATGCCGCGAACGTACAAACGGAAGACTGACAGGCAGAGCTGGTGCTCCAGCAATATGGCTGCTGCCATTAAAGATGCTGTTATGCTCGCAGATTTTGACAGGTGGTGAATAGGCCATGTAACAAACGTACGGAAGGAGTAAATAATCGGAATAAACATCATTAATGAGTGCCCTGTAGTCGAGACTTCCGTTCTCGGCCGCGATAATTTTATTCATGGATTACCGACCGAATTACGAATCCGAAGTGACAGGTAAGTAAAATTTACCTTGCCACAGAGCGTCTAAAGAATCTGTGAGAGAGTACCATAGTAAGCCGTTCTACAAGGAAGGTGTTTTTATTCAACTTCAATTTAAATATTGAAGATCTTTTAATTAAGATTACATGTACTATTCCGTCGCAGAGAATAGTTTGAATACACAATAAGATTTCATTCGGATTTGACATTTTCAAAGTTTTATTCAATTAAAACAATTTTAATTAAATGGTTTTTATTCACATTTCACGTACGATTTAATTCGACTCAAGTTGACCACGGCGAACCGTACCGAATTACCGGAGTAAATAAAGTTTTGTCCTTCTAGCAGACAGAATTACTGACATCGCATAATTTAATGATAAATTAACCTATCATGATCAGGCGCGTTAAGCGCCGCCCTTATATTTCAAGCTAAAATAATGAGATTCTAATTCTCAGAAATGCATTTTTACGATTCTTGTCGATGTTTTTCTGTCAAATCGCGCTATAGAACATAATTTACGGTATCAGAAGGGCGCCTTATCGCTTCAACCCTTTACATGGTACATAATCTATGTATGCTCGCGGTTGAGATCACACGTGCGGTAGTCGGAGATTGCGCGTGTCAAACCTGTTTGGATTGACAGATCCACATATACATATGCATATATAGATCTATCTAAGTGTACATAGCTATTTAAATGCGAACTTCTGATTCTTTACAACTAGCTATTAGAAGTCATTAATGCGGGGTACAGAGAGGAGTTGTCATGTAATTTCTTATTCTCAGTCATGATTAATAATTATTCATTCTAATAATAACGATCTATTTCAATTTCTAAATGTACTGCATGTCTTGTTTCATTTGAATTATTTCAAATGTTTACCGCTCTTAAAACTATTAACTGATAAGTATTCAGTAATAGGGTTTTACCGCCCTGAGATACTAGTTCTAAAACAGCTTAGGTGTACAGTGTTGCATTTGCATGCACAGAAAATGTGCAAGTTTTCATGTTGCAAGTGGGAGGAAAATAAAATTGTAAACATATTTTGGATGGGAACCAAATGACTGCTATAAACGGCAACAAAAAAATAGAATGGAAGGGATTTGCCTAACAAATAAATTTAAGAATTAAAATTTGTATCGATTTTAAACAGGAAAATGATTCAAAAGGTAGAAATTTAATTGTTAATAAATATATATTTTTTACATAATTAATATTATTAACAGGTTTATCAAATAAAGATTGTTTAAATATAATACGAGAAAGTGATATATTTTTGCATAGGGGTGAATTTTTCTTAACATTTGGCCTCTTTTTTTAAATATAATTTTTCACCCTTTCTTCTTATAAAATACATGGTAAACATGTAACTTGTTTCTGTCATTTTTGGGTTAACCTCCCTAAAATAATCTACAAACAGAATTTCATAGTATAATGAAGATTCTTGTATTAATGTTATTTTTGAAAAAAATTATATCGAAAGGAAAGATATTCAGAAAATAATTATTTGAGAAAAATATAGTTAATCATTTGATTACTTGTTGTTTTTAAACAAAATTATTAATTTATATGGATAAAGGGTAAGAACGATCACTTTCACAATTAAATAACATTACAAAGTGAATCCATGGCCGGCACGAAAGAGAGAATGAAACTATAACTCATGTATTTGTATTTAATTTATTTGGGAGTGAAATTTTGAGTACGAAGCCTTTTTGAAGCTTTAAAGGTAGCAGCCAAGGTAGGCGTTAAGCATTTCGTCCTCCAGATGAGTTGTCAAAATGATAAGATTCAATTTGCGTGTAGATTAGGTAGATTGAGTTTAGATTGAATTTGGTTTGGACTCAGGCAGAAGCCTGAGTCTATTTGTTAATAAAATAAATGTAGTTTTTTAAGCGATTTTCGTGCAAGTGTTAGGGAGAACCTCTTTGATATTTTAAAACTTCCTTCTTTATGAAACTAGTTAGATAAATTTATGTATCACCAAATTAATTTTTTTTTAATTACAATCTCCATTAAATGTTTACTAATTTCATTTTATTTAAATATGGGTGTTTTCTGTGACTTTTCGTCGCCCCACATATCCCTCTGTCGAATGAGCTAGAAATTCTGCAAATCATTGAATCCAATTAAAATCCGAAATGACGCCGGAAAGCGTCTGGCGCCTGCAGGTAATTATACGCTTTTGTTCAGTTAGTACATTTGTCTTAAAAATTATATAGCCAATTTTTAGTACTATTTCACACCTGTTTTCCCCCAAGGTTGGAAAGGGTATTAGAACCTATGCAAGGGTTTTGCATCGACTAGCCCTTACAAAAAGCCCTTCGCTTATCTTTTCTCATAAGCGAATGCACTGTCAAACTTAATGACTCAAAACAATATCTCTTTTCCTTCTTTTTATTTTCCAAAGTCACTTTAGAGCGAACAAAAATATTGAATTAATTTTACATTCAAAATTTCAGATAAAACACTCTTTTGTGTGTTAAATGACTAATTTAATAATTCATTCAATATCGAGATCAAAACAAAACAAATCTGACACACGTGCTAATGTTTTTGATCTACATCCCTTCCCTACCTAAGTCATTTTTATATGAAATATAAAACAAAACAAAAATAGACAATATAACAAAAAAAATTTACATCAATAATTTCGTTAGTCTCAAAGGCCAAAAGAGATAAGTTGGGTCGAACTAATCTGTCCAAACGACCTGGTAAAGGAATTGCCTAGGAAAGTTGAGGTCATAGCACATGGCGCTGGTGTCTCTGGTGACTTTCTTACACAGTGCGCGGGTTCCCGGAATCAGTTCTCTCTCCGGGTCTCTTCGCGTCCCAGTGGGCTTCTTTTATAGGCCCGGTAAAATTGATTATGCTTAACTAAAACATATTTTTCTTAACAAAATAAGCATTCGATTTTGGCGGAAAAATGAAAAATCAAATTTTTCTTTGCAAAAATTTTTGTCACGTAAAGTAATTTTGAATATTTATATGTTATACGTTTTTAACTTTAGGAGCGAACGGATCGAGGGAGAATGAGAGGGTGTCGATTAAAAGTTATAATAAATAAACGAGCATACGAGAGAAACTCATGAGCGTATGTTCCTCTAATTCCGCGCCCTATATCATAATACAACAAATATACATTTTAAATATTAATCACGGAACAAAAATTAAGATTATCGACCCTTAAGCCAATTAAAAAAAATCTTGTTTACAGTTACTGTTAATAGTATGATTTACAGGTATACTCGATTAAAAACTAAGGTCCAAAAATAATTATTTTGATTAAGCTTAAACTTTAGAAGAAAACGCGTAACCGCTCTTGTTAAACAGACTGTATATACTAATTATAAATGGATACTTTGTAATATTGACCAAAGCAGAGCAAATTGACTCAATTTGTCCGAATCATTCAATGAGTTTCCAAGCTATTAATATAGGAAAATTTATAATAACTGAACAAAATTGCAAAATTTTGTCACCAATAGTTTCATTAAATATCAGAAACAACGATCTAAATGTTACGCGGGCAATAAACTGACACGGTAAAAATTTAAAAGGATTTCACCACATAAAATGCACGCGAATGTTAATATTAAATAGAGTTTTTTTCAAGGTAATATTAATTTAAAAATGTTTCAGTTGTAGCTAGTAACTAAATTTAAATGTCAAGAAACGCGAGGAAAAGAACAAACTTGATCTCCAAATGCATTATACGTTTTTGAGGGAAAATCATTTTCTCGATACCAGATGAAAGATTGGCTACTGTAAATATATTGCTGTAACAATTAAATGTTTTTCTAATCTAAAAATGATAAAATTATACACAATCTGTCGAAAATAATAAATCCTCGAACTTAGCACCTTGGTCAAAATTACTGATCTGCGAGAACAGTCTATATAAAGTAACTAAGTGTTTAACTCAAACATATGACCTGGAAATACCAGACATTACTTTAATAAAAAACAGTATGATGTTATCAACAAACATTATTAACTCAAATATAGTACGGAACACACACCTTGGTGTAGATAACGCTGAAAGCATTTTAGAAACGATTTCGAGTCATCACCGGATCCAAACATGAAAAGAAAATGATTTAGAGTGGTTTCGATATTTAGGATATACATCTTTAGGTATAATTAGTTTCTTGACATTGAGGAGTGATATAAAAAATGGTGTATGTGAATCAGTAAAAGTTTTATATAAAACATTTAATTCAGTTTATTAGTTCTAAATAAAATGTATCACAATAAGCCAGCAGAAAAGATTTCTAGTGTACATCATTAGGAGGATGACCAAACTACACTTCTAGCTGGAATAAAGGTTATGCAAACCAGAGTGAAATATTAGGACGTCTTGCCTTTTTTTAATTAACACCGAGTGCCGAATAAATAACTGGCTCAGCACCGGTGTAAATGGTTGGCGCTGAAGCCATCCAATAATCTGTTATTTCACAACGTAGGTGAAGCGCGGACGTGATTCCCACCTTCAAAATACCCGCGAATGCTAATATTCAACATAGCGGTAACAGCGCAGCTCATTGGTCAATGCAGTCAGCAGGTAATCGCAGCCGACCGACGTGGAAAAGCGCGGTCGGAAGTTCCAGTGTCCCATACGTGAGCGCGCGGATACTGTGGGTAAAATTCTTTTAAGGCGCGAATCGGCATGGTTACCGCAGCCCAGAAGCACTAAACGGGCCATCTGCGCAATCCTTCCTTGGATGGTTGGAGCTTGACGGTGAAAACCTTGAGGATTGTTACTCAGTCTGTGTGAAACCATCGTTGAGTTTAAGTTTCTTTTATTAAAAGAAATAATCTGCAACTACCAGTGGACGAACAAAAGGTTGTACGGCCAAGTCCGTAATTTCTCTCAATATCAGTGGACGAACAAAAGTCGTACAGCCGAGTTCGTGATATTTCTCTGCGAGATCAGAACGTTAATTGTAGTCTGGTGAACCAGACAAGACCAACTTTTTTTCTTTTCTACTGTTGTCTCTTAAAATAGGTAAGATGGCTATGTCTTCTTGGTGCATTTTAAAGTAAATGCATAAATGTTTGAAACTGCCCCATGACGGACAGACGGGAAACTCGGCCAAATATATTTATGTTGATAAGGTTTCGGTTGTTCGGTCAAGGTCAAGGTGACTCAGAATCAACATCCTGAATTCTTCTCTCATACTGCTCGCAGGATGTTCAGAAGGGAACTTTGTGGACCCTTGATGCTACCGCCAGAATATACTTCTGGGAACTGCCATCAAAGGGGGCACGATTTTAACTACAGTCTTTTCCAGAAGGAAATATCTTCTTTTACTGTGATAAATCGGGTGATAGCATCAACCAATGCCCAAGATGTTCGTCCGGATGGAGGAAGGGAGTAGGGAGCTCTTTTATACATCAAGAACGCCATCTCGATCATTGGTTAATCCTTCCCAGCAGATGATGCCCCCTTCTGAAAATAACCCTCAATCAACATAGGGTGGCCAAGCCGGAGACAAAATGCCCTTGAATGCCGACCATCCTCTTATGCAGGCCTGGGCGGATGACATTCTGGGACGACTCTGATTTGCTGGGTGTATTTTGGTTAACCGTTTGATTTTTTCGGTTCACACGTAGCAGACTATATATTATTTGTGTATAGCGTGCATTTTGAACCAGATTCAAAGGTATGGTATGTTATTGGGCGAGAAAGCATCGGAGATTTTGAAAATTTATGCGAACATTATTTTAAATTGAAAATAATATGTCGAGTTTACGTACAGCACAAGTATATAATCGTAAAAACGTTTAACACGCAAATTTCAAAGATATTATGCAAGTATAGTATTAATAAAACACTAGAATTGAACGATAAATATACAGATTCAAATTATTGTGCTTTAGATTTTACATTAACATCATCAGAGAGCAATTCTGTAGGAGAAAGTGAGGAATTGTGAGACGTGGGGAATCATGAGACAGCGCTGTGATTTGCGCATGCGTCAACGATGACAGATCGAAACAGCTGATATTGCGTCAACATCCGAACCTTCAACAAGCGGTGCAGCTTCAACGAGTGTCAGATCGGCTTCTGTCCTTTCAGCTCAAGAACTTCGACATGCATTGAAGACTGTTCGACCATTGCAACTTGTCACACCAGCCAAGAAATCATATCCTGGCCTTAAGCCAATAAAATCGGCTGTCTTAACATCGCCAGAAGTTATAACTAAGCTTCAGGAAAAGGCTGATAAGAAGCGAAAGAAATTAGAGAAGAGAGGCGATGAGCGATCATTGAAAAAGCAAAAGTGTTGTGGCAAATCGAAGACACCACATAAGAAACAACCGTCCTCAACCGATTCTGATGTGGAAGAAGACATCGACTTCTGCATAATTTGTAAAAAAATATGCCAAAAAAGGTGAACCGCCAAAATACCATCCGTTGCAACGTGTGCGATCCAGCTGTTCACTTGGTATGCGCCAGAATGGCTGCAAGTTACTGGACTTACGAACATTGCGTTTCGGACTGATTTTCATTGCTATTTTTCACTTCATTTTTTTTCTCTTTAATAATAAATCTTATTTAATTTTGAACTGAAAATAAAGTTTTTCTACCACACTTTTTGATTTTTAATCGATTTATAAAAAGTCATCTGTTATTCCTCGAGATTTTTCAGAATCGCAAAGGCGGTCCCTGGTTTCCTACGTGGATACATGCACGTTTCTTATGCATTAAGTAATCCGACGATGCCTCGCGAATTCTCACGTATTCCTTATACTTAAATTTTATCAGTCTATACCGAATGAAATATAAATGTTTTCATTACAAAAATAATGTGACGTTGCAATTTTATTGCAATTCACAAGCAAATTATTTTTTTTTTGGAGTTCAATAGTTCATAATATTTGATTTAATCGACGCTAAAATTTAAAACCCAATTTTTTTTATTGAATCCATAAGCAGCAGCGTTTTCCAAGACTATGGTTTATTTATTTTAGTTCCTTTTACTTTAAGAATTGATTTTTCTTATTTTAGCTCTTTTATTATGTACTTCCTGAGAAATCCAACAATCCTCGAGAAATCCCCAACCTTCCCGACCAAAAGAGATGCTGTTGTCCCGAAAACGCGAGTGGGACCTCTCTAGTTCAGGCCCAGATCTTAACAGATAACGTTCTCGGTGCTTGGGGCTTAATTTGAGTAGCCGGCTTGGTTATTGTCATTATTCGGAGAGGGTTTCTGGGACAATAGTTCAACATCTTATGGACAAAATAGATGGTTTGAAATTATCCAATCCCGAAAAATACATTTTGTTTTTGGATACAGCATTTGTTTTAAATACCCAACATCACATCACTGTTCCTGTTTCCCGCATCAAACAAGCCCATAACAACGCCAATCAGAGGATGGAGTATGGACGAATCCCAGCTCATCTCGTCGCGAAGGAAGAAAACAACGCTAACGAATGAGTCACTTTTCGTCGTGCAGCTTGTGGCGAAACACCGAAATTTAATTTTACCGTTAATTAGTAGTTAAAAGAAAAAGAGTGTGTGATATATATCCTTGCGGACTTTCGATGAAGGACTGATCTCATCCTGTTGATACCTCCAGCTTTCCTGCCAGTTGTGTAAACGCGTTAATCAGACTCGAAGGTATTGTTTCTTTTATATAAAAGTTCTGGAAGGAATAATTTAACCTATTTCGTGTGGCCCTTTTGATATTTGAGTCTTTTGTAGTTTTCGGCACACGAAATTTTAAGATTATTTCCTTGAGTGAATTTATTTTATTTAGTTATTGTTTCCTGCTCAATATCGCGAAGTTTTGCTTTCTTATAGTCTTCGGTAAATGTAGGTATTTCTATTCAATGGTTTAGTATCCCCTAACATTCCTTGTTAATCAGAATCAAATAAACCACAGATAGCCTGTAGTATTTAATTTAGACTCTAATTTTGATAATTCAAGTGTCTTAAATAAATTCTTTAAAACCATCTCCTCTGCCATTATACAGTTGAGGGATTGAGTTAAGCCTAGGCATATTTCGGTTTCTTTAATTTGATTTAGTTTTAAGTGAAAATTTTAATTTTTGTACTGATCCAAGTAGATCTGGCACCCGGCAAATGAGAAATTAATTTTAGATTTTCTCATGGTTTACAAGTTGTAGTTGGGAACCGAAGGTTGTGCCGGCAATAACAAAATTGTCACTATAAGGAATATAGCGAGAAAGAAAGACGAAAATGAAAGAAAATCGCGCTTGTGCACACAATCTGCAACCCGGTCTTTCATTTGGTTGTGAACGTAGGGCATTGTCGCACACATGCATACACCTACCGACTCGTGTACCGAGGTCAATGTTCCTCCGTCGCTTTCTCACATCCGATTTTGGCAGTTTCCAGCTTAGCTGACTAATATTAAAGGGGATATCAATGCACATAGGGGAGAGTAGGGTGAAACCGGGTACCCTCTATATCTCATGATTCGTGATGCCCCCTGGATCTAGCTCGATATATCTTCAACGTAGATGCTA
>NC_046665.1:109690100-109694409 GCF_010883055.1 Belonocnema kinseyi | reverse complement strand
GTGGCGTAGCTAGGGGGGGGGGCGACGGGGGCCGTCGCTCCGGGCGCAACTGCCTAGGGGCGGCAAAACGATTTCAGTTAATTATAAAATTTTGTAAAAAATAATCGAAGTGTTTTACTTTTTGAAAATCATATTATTCAAAATATCCACTAATTTTACATTAATATAACCCTTTATAATTATTATTTATATTGAAAATTGACATTTCTTGAGACCAGCGATATTTTAGTTTAACAAAGCAATATGTACCTTATTACAAATACGTAAAAGAACCTCAAAACTTGACTTTTCTTGTTTTCATTGCTGGCTGAAAAATCGTTTATGATATCCTCATAATCCAAATTTGCAGCAGTTTCACTTTCTATTGAAAGAATTGCAAGATTTGAAAGCCTATGCTGGCTCATGGTTGATCTCAAGTAGGATTTTATTAATTTTAATTTACTGAATGATCTTTCGCAGGATGCAACAGAAACAGGTATAGTCAGTAGTATCTTCAACGCTGTCGCTAAAGTCTTGTAGGCTTCTAGTCCCATTGAAGACATGTACAATAAAAGTTGTTCTGGTACTAATTCAAATTGTTCTCCATTTTTCTTTGCTCTTTTCAATAAAAGCATGACGTCTTCAATATCACTGTATAATTCTTCGCTATCCAAATCATCAGGGTAGAATCCAGCAAGTTGCATACATCAAGTTGCATACAGTAAGTTGCAATGATCATCAATACCACTTCCTTGATTCAAGTTTCGTTCCAATTCTTTCCATTCCATAAAAGCTGAACGATGAGCAGGACTGTTCTCATGATCTTGGATACGAGGATTCAATTAACGCCATCACAAAAAACCCGAATCATCGTTGAAACTATACTTGAAGTTTTTATTCGGAAACAAGGTGCAACAAAAACAAAACAAAGACTTTTTGCTTGGAGAAAAACAAATCCATGTCCGGGGAATTTTTTCACCATTCATCAAAGCTTTCTTGAACCAATTTTTATTCAAAGAACGTCCAGTATCATCACGTGGGAAATTCGCATCGACATTTTGAATTTCGTTTGAGCCTCGTTCAACCATTATATCACGAAAAGACTTGAGTGATTTCATTCGGCCAAACTCCTATATCGTGGGAAACAATACAATCCGCACCACTGGTGTCATGACTTTTTTCATTTTCTTCAATGTTGGGTAGAGGAACATTACTCTCACAACTGGTATCAATTATGTCTGATATCTGCTCAATCAATTTTTCATTTTTATCTCAAAGTTGGACAATGCTCTCTGTGTTATCGATTTCAGATTCGTTTTCTAGAGTAGAGACTTCATCTAAACTTCCAGAATTTTCCGCAATTTTCTCACCTCGAATGAATGCTTCCATCAAATTCTTAGATTGAGTTTCACTTTCTAGTTTTTTCTTTTTCATTTTCCGAAATTGTGCACCACTGGGTTTGTTTCGATTCATTTTGTTTTATTAATGTCAATTCGGATTAGGTTTTTTATCTGAAAAAACGAATGTGTGAATGAATACCACAAATATATGACAAGTCAAAATTTTCGTTACATATTTTATACATGAAAATTGTAATTGGATTCAAACGAAGATTTTTCGAAGTAATCAAAATAATTAACACTCACATAGGTGCTACACTATTTTTAATGTCTTGATTTCGAAAAAAAACGACGAGTTTTAAATTCCCTTTTAATATTCATAAGGCGACCTGTCTTTGTCAACATATCAACAAACATGTGTACCAACCATCACATCTTTGAAATCTTTAAAATTTGAAATCGACATGTAATAATTAAAATCACTTATTGCTGAAAGGGTGGGGGGGGGGCGTCAAATTGTCCTTAGCCCCAGGCGGAAAATTTCCTAGCTACGCCACTGCAATGAACGTTCTATTTTCGTCGTAATTACGCATACGAGCTTCACGGCCATGCTGGTTACCAAAGCAACACAAGGACGCTAAGTTGAATTTAAACGGTGACTGCTACAAACCATTCAACACTGTCACGATCACGCCGTTCAGTTGTGTTTTACGCTTGTTGCGCTCTTATGTTAAGTGAAAAGAAAGTTTAAAAAATTTTTTTGAGTGTATGCATAGAGACTTGTATATGTGGACTGGATACTGTGTTATTATTGTAGTGGGAAAATAAGTACACACATAATATACAGGGTGTCTAAAAAGTCCCGGGACGGTTGGATATTTCCTCAGGTAAAATATTTTTCAAAAAATTGAAGGTCATTCCTGAAGTAAATTTCAATGAGAAATTCAATGGTGACCTTCATTCTGACCTTGAAGTTGACCTTCATGGCTTTTTGAAGGTCATCTTTGTTTTTTTAAATGGGAACCCCCTTTTTTTACATCTGCAATCGATAGAGCGGAAAATTCTACGTTCAGACTCGTACCCAAGTCATAGGTCAATTGTAGCGTTGAAGGTTAGTTAGAGGTTATTTGAAATTAACAAAATTTTCCAAGAGGTCAGTGCAATCCCTGAAGTGAATTTCAACGAGAAATTCATTGGTGAGCTCTGTATTCATCTTGGTGATGATCTTCAAGGTTTTTTCAAGGTTTTTTCCAAGCAGTTTACGTTTACGTTTAGCATTACCCAGGAACAACCACGTGGACGTAGAATATTCTGTTCCCTTTGGGGTGCTTGATTAGCGTGAGTCCCCTAGCCTCTCATGTTTCGGGGTGCTTAATTAGCGTGAGTCCCCTTGCCTCTCACGCTTCAGTGAATATGTTCTAACTGAAAACCTTGAGCTTCTGGACAAAAAGCTATGCGATTGTAAATATGAGTTACAGCATTACGAATCATCTCCCTATCAATCAAAGTAGCCTGTTGCAGAATCAGATTTTGCAATTCATCTAAGCTTTGCGTTTGCGTTGAGTATACTTTTCTCTTTAAATAACCCTAAAGAAAATAGTCGAGAGGCGTCAGATCAGGATTGGTTTTCATTCGGAGTTCCTTCCCCTATCCGGTTTTTGTCCACCCCAGGTTATTTGATTTCCCCGGTACCACCCATATCTGGGAAGCGTTCCCCTATCCGCAACCTGGGGAGGTGCCCGATGGAGGACCAGCAACCCCGCACAGGATTTCCCGGAGAATATAGTTCCCGACAGGAAATTGTCCTGAATTGCAAGAATTAAAAAAAATTTTTTTAAATATTATTTGATTATTACAAAAAATAAATGCTTAATTGAATCCTGCAAAGTTTGTTTGGGAAATATCATTAGTTTCGGAGAAAATTGAGCCCGAAATCCCTTATTTGTTCGAGGCTCTCGTGTTTTTACATCAATTTTTTAATATAATTTGTATTCAATTGTGGTTATTTTCAATTCGAACAATAATTGAAAATACTTAAACCAGTAAAAAAATTATTTGATTATTGTGTTTTTAATTAATAAATAATATTTATAAAAATATTGCTTTGAATGTGTAATTCTAAAACACTGTAATCGTTGAGGTCTTGAAACTGCAGTTTTTTTTAAAATTAATTTTTAGATTAATTTTTGAACATTTTGAATTTCTTAGTTGATAGTAAAGTAGTTCAAGAAGCAAACATTCAAAATTTGATATTAAAAGCCGTGATAGTATCATTTTTCAAACTTCTTCAAGCATTATTATTTTGCGCAAAGTGTTAAAATTGAAACGATTTAAAATTTACAATTCAAATTTCACATTCTAAAAAGACTATTACAATTCTAGAGTTCTGAGTTTCCATGTTGAATGTTTTATTATAGGAACGGCTTAAATAGATGAGATTGTGTAATATTTGAGAATAAAATAACTATATTATTAAAGTAGAATAAAATGCAAGAGAATACAATATAGAAACCGAAAACTCTCGGAGCTCGCTCCGTCACGCTTGAGCTTGTCGCTCGAACTAAACACTAAACGCAGTTCGCGTTCTTTGCTGACGAAATATTAGCCATAGTTTCTGCCCTTACTCTATATGAGTGTAACCAAAACAATACACGTTAGTTTAACCACTTACACATGCATATCCATACGCGTGTTCTTTCTAACGTATAATCCAACATCCTCCCACCATTGAGACGAATGAAACAAGTACTCATCTCAATACATGCGCAAAACATAATTTTCCGTCAACCAAGATTACATAAAATACTAGTACATAAAATAATAGCAAAAATAGCTGAAAATACATAAAATAAAAGGTAAATCATCGTTACTTGTACATCAACCTATCAGATGTCATCTTTGAACACTTCTACTTCCTGTGATCCATCAAATTCACATAGGTTCTTCAGCAGTGCCTCGATTACTCTTCTGTCGTCCAAGCTTAGTCTGTA
>NC_046665.1:109688790-109690000 GCF_010883055.1 Belonocnema kinseyi | reverse complement strand
TTCACCTCGAGCGTTAGTTCCACTTCCGAAGGAAGATCAGAGGATTCAACGAGCCAGCAACAGAAGAAGAGGAAAAACTGCCATCCTGACTTCCTCGCCCTATAGAAAAGAGCTAGAAACGGAATCTCTTATTCCAAAAACGAAACGAGTAAAGAAAAATGTTTCTAAGGCACCTGCACCGAAGAAATCTGAAATTAAAAAAAGAAAGAAGGATGACTCATCATCAGAAGAGGAACCAGAAGCAGAAACTGATGCAGCTTGCATTTTTTGCAATGAACTCTACTCTACATCCACTGAGGGATGGTTTCAGTGCACTGTGTGCAAAGGGTGGACCCACACAGCATGCAGCGACGTCGAACGAGGGGAGTTCGTCTGTGACTACTGCTAAAATACATTTAGGATAACCATTATGGACATTTTTATAATATTAAAACTTTCGTGAGTACACCTAAGATACTCAGTATACCAAAGCTTATAATATTGTATTACATTAAATTTAATTCTTCCTAATTACAATGTGTTTCTGAAAGATTTTTATAGGTACCCGGTTTCACCCTACCCACGGGGCAAAACCGGGTATTTTGCGTTTTTTTTTAAAGTTTTTTTTTTTAATATTGTGAAGAGGCCACTATCAGCATCAGCGGATGAGTCACCACTTTGTATAAAACCCGACTGGCCTCCTGGCTCGGGAGCACTCTCTTATACGCGCTTGACGCGGAAGCTCTGTTCAATTCTACACTCATTAATAAAACTCGCTCCAAATTACCCCCAAACCTGTTATCCTTTCCCTGGAGTAATAACGCCCTTTTTTAAAAACTCAAAGTATCATAATTCCAGATCACATAATTGGCGACCGTGACAGGACCCTGGCAATTCACGACGCTGATAAAACGGAGGATTTGTAGCAAAGAAAAAGGAAAATGAGAAGCATAATACTGACGCTGTTATTCTGGGTGAGTACATAAAAAGAAACTTTATTTCTCTAAAAATCTCCAACACCTGTGGGGATATACAAAGTGAATATAAAAAGTACGCCCGATAACAAACAGGTGGTCAAATAGAATCCACTAATCTCATTTTCTGAGGCAAGTATAACGAATAACACGTATATCAATAACGAACGCACGTCAACGAATAAATAAGAATATCTTAAATTTATGTGAAGTGAAATGTGCGCTTGAAATAAATGTTTAACTATCGTCAAACAAAA
>NC_046665.1:109682454-109688690 GCF_010883055.1 Belonocnema kinseyi | reverse complement strand
TGTTAGGAAACACACAAACACCACAAAATATAAACAATCCGCAAATACCAGCGCTTTTATATAACGCGGAAGAGAGCAATAATAAAGTAGAAGATAAAAAAGCTAATAAAGGACAGAATAAAAACCAAAAAAGTTCAAATTATGAAAATAATAGGGATAATAAAAAAGTTGAAATGAATCCAAGTGCACAGGATTTCAGGGATACAAAATTAGAAAATCGAAATTCAAATTACAGATCACGACAACAAATGACATGTTACAATTGCGGGAAAATAGGCCATTTTCAACGCGATTGTTGGTATAATAAAGATCAGGGAAATGCATTCGGTCGCTATTGAAGGCGGAAAATAGTCGACAAAATTTAATACCGCCAGAATACTTAGATTCAGACAATAACAACTCGGACGAAATAAGATTTCACCTTCTGGTTGATTTTAAGAATCATAAATATGAAGTGTTAGTTGCTACCGGTGCAACTCACTCATACATAGATAAAAATTTATAAAAACAGTTAAAGAGTTAGATTATGACATTAAAAAACCAAAAAATGATACATTAATGGTAGCAAACGGACAAAAATTAAAAATTACAGGACAAGTTTTAATTCCAATCAAAGTTGGTCATACGGAAAAATATTTATTATTTAGACTGGTACCAAATTTAAGATCGGTAGGAATAGTGGAAACCGATATGATAAAAGATTAGGTTTAAAAATGGATTATGAGAAAAAAATTTGGTGGTTACGACAATTGCCAAATATTAAATATGCGATTAAATCAGAAGTAATTAAAATGCAGGAGCCGATAATGGAAGGTAGAGAAGCGAGAGATAGTAAGAATAGGGAAAGCGAGAAAAGTAAATTGAAATTCGGAACGAAGATTAGACTGAGAAATAACATAGGAGAGAGAGAGACAAATTTTCTACAGTGCGAAGTCTCTTCTCCCGTGTCGCCAAACACCCCACCCCAACCCCTCCATACAGGTGATGCACTAGACTCAGTCCCGCCAGCACCTCAGGCGGCACAGAGTGTTCGGGGGCATGGTGCCCCACACCCTAAACCCTACAAGGCGAACGACGCAACACTGGTGCGTGCCAGCGGGGGAGTTCAGAGATTAAATAAGCAGGCTAGTCAAAATAGAGAGAGCGATATGAAAACAAATAAGGATAGAAACAAAATAAATACAAAGTTACAGGCGAAAAATAAAGATAGGAATTTAAATACAGAATTTAAAGGCCCATTGAAATGCATTAAAGAGAAAAATGATTCTAAATTAAAGACGCAATTAGATAGAAAAGAGAAAAAAAAAGATTCAATAATAGAAAAATTATTCGCAATTAGGAAAAGTAATTGGTATAATTTTAGGAATAATGCGGTTATTAATAATAATAATATAAAACGCGTAAAAATAGAAAGAAAGAGAAATTTAGAATTTTGCGATGAAATTTCTGTGTGGTTGTGACATCGAAAGACTTCCCTCCGTGCGGGTGTTTGAAAATAAGCTTTTTAGTTGTTTATCAAAAAAAATTTGAGTTAAATCTAATAATTTTCTAGGAATTTGTTTCCTAATGAAAAAAAGACCTTTAATTAGCTTTAATTATCTTTCAAGAAATAACATTAAATATTTCAACGTTTTTTCTTGAAGCACAGTGGGTGAAGATTTATGGGATGATTGAAAAATAATAAAAATAAATATATATATATTTCCCGGCTTTTTCAAATTTCCCGTTGAAGTCACCGCCCTGGTGACAGTAATTTAACAAAAAATTAAAATTGAATTGATTAATAATATTGAAATAATAAGTTAGGTATAATTAACTGATTAATAAATGAAGGGTAGAAATGCAGAAGTAGGGGTCAAGCTCCATTTTTCAATTTTTTCACGAGAGACTAAAAACATGTTGTAAATTCAGCAGGACCATTTAAGAAAAAAATTAGAAAGTGCTTTCGAGATACTTTCATGCTCCATTTAACTAAAAAAAGTTTGCTTACAAAAAGCTATCCGGTTTCGAGAAAATTAATGAAAGAGGTCATGTTTCGAGGTTAGATTTCGTGTCCGTATAGATTTTTAAGATCTTTCAACATTAATTATGTAGTCCATTTGCAGTTTAAAAAAAGTCATGCAGTTTAGAGAAATTTGTAAATGCAATTATGACTTCAAAATAGCGTAAAACTAATATTTCAACTTAAAATGACGATAGCAACAATAATTTTGCATATGTACAAAAAATGAGGAATTGGGTTTTAGGTTATTTAGTACTGAATGGAAAAGACCCAATACTACTGAAAGGAAGGGACCCAATAGTAATTAAAAATAATTGATCAGTGTCGAGAAATATGAAATTGGATCTTTTACTTTGAGGTTAGAAAAGCTGCTCGGACAACTTTAAACGGCAATAATTACTTCGATTATTATTATTTTCCTCATATTGAGTTTCTTCTTATAACATTATGTCCGTTGAAATTAGAAGTAAGCAAATTATTATTTTATCTTATCGTAGATTGTACTATATCAATTTTTTCAGAATATGATTCATTGAAGATATTTAAGGAAATTGTTTTTGAACTTTTTATTATAAAATCGTAGAAAAAATATTATAAAACGGTAACCATCATCAGCATGTAGATCGTAGTGCATATTTTAATGCCCCTGAATAATTTCAATATATTGTTGCTACGCTCAAGGAGGCATAAAAGGCAACATTTCCACCAAGTCTTTCTTTTTCGTCTGCGTTAAACCTGATCCTGTGGGGCCTTTTCTTAGTGACAATTTTGAAAAATGATGCCCCAAAAAAATCCTTTGGCAGGCATGTGTATTAGAATTTATCTGATTTTTTGAGTCAATATCCCGATTTCGAAAATTTTGCGCTTGACTCCTTCTGCATTTCTACCCTTCAAATGTCTTCATTTTTAGATGATACATCCGATGCGGATGCACTTAAATGCAATGAATCAAGGTCTGTATCTACACCTAAATCAGGCACTACTGATAATCAGTCGCCATCTTCTTCAAACAAAAAGCAAAATAAAAGTAGGACATCTGAAAATACGCAATCATTATTTCAATTTAAAAAGTACATTGACTGCATAAAGCCTGATGAGCAGGTACGTTTAGTTAATAAATCTTTATATTAATTTTTAAATTATATTTTTTTATACAAATGTAAGTTAAAATTTAGTTCGTTGCTTTTTGTATAATGTATGATTGTGTTATGTAGTAAAGACTGGATGTAAAACTTGCCAAAGCGGTTTTCTCATCGGATTATGAGCTTTTTATGCTGGAAAACGAGTATATGGATTTTTTTCAAGAGCTACGATCTTCTTGGAAATCCCAATCTCGTTATAAGATTAGTACTCCTCTACTAAACTTAGAATTCGAACGAATTGAATTGAAAATCTGCGAAAAAATTTCGAAATCAAGCGCACTCGGGCTCCAATGTGATGGTTGGAGGAAATGATAAATTTTAGTAGTGAGTAGCATTTATTGAATGTTTAAATATTTTTCACAATTCGAAAACAAACTTATCTCGAATGATTAATTGCTAGTTTAACATAATATCAAATATGCCTCAATAAGTTTTCGACGAAAATGGTCAAATAAATTCAAATTTCACTTTAAGTTTAAATTGACTACATACGTTTCGGACTCTATATTTTCCCTTTTTAAGGCTGTAATAATTTTATTATAAAAAATACATTAAAATACACAGATCTAGGAATACAGACGGTACATAATAAATAATCACAGAAATTAATAGTAAAGAGTGGTGTAAAAACAGTAGTAAAACATACGTATAGATTCAAAATTAACTGACACTTTTTTTACACTTATTTTCTGTGAATATTTATTACGTTATGTATTTAGTCCTAAGTTTGTGTATTTTAATTTCTTTTTATATTTAAATTATCATATGCTTGAGAAGAAACCATACAGAGTCCGAAACGTCATCAATTTAAGCTTAAATTTGTTTGACCTTTGGCACCGCAGACTTACTTATGCCTAAAAGAAAAGGTCGAAAATAAAGAAGAATAAAATATTAAATATGTATCAGTAGTATTATAATTTTTTGTACAGAAATGCATCAATTGTCAACTTTGTTGTCACTACTCCTGAAACGATGTTATATAAAACCAAAGATACCAAAGGAGAATCTCATACAGGAGAATATATGTCAAAGCTCATCCTAGAAGTTATTGACGAAATTGGTCCAGATAAGGTACTAATTGTTGTAACTGATGGTGCTTCAAACATGGTCAAAGCGCGAGAAGTAGTTCACAGAGTACATCCTCATGTTTCTGTATACGGCTGCGGAGCAAATTGCTTAAATTTAGTAGTTAAAGACATAATTGAGCTTCAAACGTTTAAAGATGTACAGTCTTCAGCTACAGCAATTGTAAAAGACATAAATGCATCACAATTAACCAAAGCCTCATTTATTGCCATCCAGAAAGAAACAAGGCGAAAAATTATATCATTAAAATTACCTGGAAAAACAAGATGGGGGACAATACTCTTTTGTGTTGAGAGTTTACTTTACAACAAAATGGCATTAAAGAGATTAGCGATTTCTGATAATGTTCTTTTGAAGCACCAAGTAAAGACGGATATTTTAAGTGAGACTTTCTGGTGTGGCCTTATCAGTCTTCATGAAATCTTGGCACCAGTCGTCAAATGGATCACCATTCTGGAAGCTGACAGTTGCACAGTAAGCACAGTTCTAAGAGCTTGGAATGACATAATAACGAGTTACGAGAAACTACTTGACGGCTCTCCATTATCTGTTGAAGAATCTGCAGCTCTCAAATTACAAATAAAAGAGAGAGGAGAATCATCAATGCAACCGATTCACTTTGCAGCTAATATATTAGATCCAAAGTTTAATGGTGCGCATTTTACTCGAGAGCAGAAGGTTCTAGGAAGAAAACTAGTTCATGATCTTGCCAGTTACAAATATGGAGATAACAGTGACGATGTGGCAGAAGTTTTGACAGATTTGGCCATGTACAAAGAGAAAGAAGGATCGTTTTCTCTTCTGTTCGTTCAGAAGACTATTGTAACGTTATCAGCTGTTACTTGATGGAAAACAAATAACTGTGATCCCAGGTTACGCACCATTGCTTCTGATATCCTCAGCATGCCAGCAACAAGTGCTGCAACGGAAAGAAGTTTCAGCAGATACGGGAACGTGCACACCCCTAAGAGAAATCGCTTGGCCACTGAAAGAGCTGGAAAAATTACATACGCCTCCTTTAATTTAAAGTTGGAAGCATCTAAAAAAATACTTCAAAGAGGAAAACAGAAGAGACTCATATTTGTAACTACTTGGGACGATACGGAATTTGGACTTCGTGCAGAAGAGCTAGAAGCAGAATACGAATATTCTGATGAAGATTACGATTCGCCTGACTCCAATTCTGAAGTTGGAAAGTGAAGTAACCAAATCTTTTTATGCGCTCTGATTTGGTTTTACTCAATAGGCTGTAATGCAGTAATAATTTGCAGACACGAGAATGGCAAATGGACGAGGACCACAAACGAAATTTCACAGGGTGAATAAAAAAAGTTTTCTACGATGGATTTTTCAAATATAAAATTTCGATATCATAATTTTTTAATTAATTTTTTTCGAGTAAAAGGTGAAATTATTTTTACATATTTCTAATACGTATTCATAAAAAGTATCCTAAATTACTTGAAAGTTTTCAGTACAGTATTTAGAAACATTGGTCCTCATCCACTTGTCATTCTTATGTCTTTATTTCAAGGAAAAAAATAGTATGGTTAGAGCATCCACAGAAGTATTGATGCGTGTAATATTGATGTGACGCCCATTGCAATGGATAGGGGAACGTTTCGCCAAAGTGCTGTTTCAAAATGAAATGGATGGTTGAACCATACTTGCTTGGTTAAACTAGGTATTGTTATCTCAACCATAGGTGAGGAAGCTTTATCCATTAGGATGACATCATTCGAATTCAAAACAATTGTTTTAATTTAAATAAATCAATAATTTTTATATAATAAATAAATTATACAACTTTTGATTTAAGGCTACTCACGTCCATATAGATCAATGTTTTGAAAATAAATTTTGTTTATATAAATTTTAATACTCAAACCCAGTGTTTTAATATATATAGATTCAACATGGCGACAAGACGGCAGTTAGATCTAAATAAACCTGGTGACATCCACGCATTACACGAAATTCTACTAGATGGATGTGACATGAGTGAT
>NC_046665.1:109675490-109682354 GCF_010883055.1 Belonocnema kinseyi | reverse complement strand
GAAACCTACTATATTCCTGCATTTACTCCTAAAGGAGGCAAAACAGTGATCGCTAAAGGAAAATTGTATGACAGGTACACAACATTAAATAAAGCGTTAAGATGTACATGCTTACAATGTTTTTGAGACGGATACCTTTCAATGTGTTCTGGCATCTGATTTACACTCTCCTTTTCCAGTAATAATGTATTCGTGGGCAACTGAATCTATTTTTGCCACGTTGAGACATGGATTGTAATAATATTTTATAATAATAATTACTGTAATAAGTAAAATTATATTAAATAAATTATCGTTATTCTTACATTATAACTTTCGTTATTATTATTATTATTATTATTATTACTATTATTATTATTATTATTATTATTATTATGCTTATCAATTTACTTCAGGAGGCCACAAATATATAAATTTTTCTGACACATCCATCACTGCTTTGTTAATGCAACTATTTCCATGGTTTTTATATCATTAGTTCACATATTACCATATCCAATTCTGTGGTTGCCTCATCTATTTTTATCGATGGCTCATCCATACCTCTTTCTCGTCACATCAATATCACAGTCATCAAAATATTGTGGATGTCACATCCATAGATGTGGTTGGGACATATCCTTCAATAGAGTATGGATGAAGCATCCACATATAATGTTGGCTCAACCGTACCTTTTTTTCCGTGTTACATTATGTTACTTAATACTATATGTTTTTTATTAGCTTCATCTAAGTAGGCTAGCTACTTTACTTTATTTATTTGAAAGACAAGTTAGATTATAAAAATTTCCTACAATTGTGATTTGATTGACGTAAGCTTATTATAACAGATAAGTCACAGCAATGAGATAATACTGTATTTCCCATATAACGGCACTATTTGCGGAAATCCTCTACACGCCTGTTTTTGAGCTGTTGCTAAAGTGCCTTGATGTTTTAATTTGTCAGAAGATTTTTTTCTTTAAATATTATAAAGTCTAATAGAAGTTTACGTTTAATAAGTCCAAGTTAAAGGCAAAATGTCAATTTTTTTAAACAGCAAAAAACGTCAAATTTCGATATTTTCAATAAATTGTAATAACTCGGAAAATAGTTAACGCTTTTGAAGTTCTTGTGCTTATTTTAAACGAAATTTCCCATAGTATTTTTCAGATAAGTGTTCCAAATCCATTCATTATTAATTTTTTATATTATTCTTAACAAGAACTATTTCTTTGTGTATATTCAAGTTGAAATTATTTTTTTTTTTTAGATAAGCAGCTTCTACAATTTGTAATATTATTATGATTTATCAACAAAATTGTGAGTACCTATATATACATAGTTTATTAATTAGATTAAAATCTGATTTATGCATAACATTTCGTAAACAAAAGAAAATTTTATTGGGGTTGTATGAAGTCAAAAACCCATTTAAAACAATTCCTAATGGAAGAATGATTGAAAATAGCCCTCACTTCTCATCTTCTCACCCCTCAAATGGATTGGATCATTGTGATCCAATTTTTTTTCCATTCAATTTTATATTGTTATTTAAATCTAGTTATAAACAAAAAGGTTTCATTTATGACATGTTTGAAAAACGGAGTCTTCTATATTCAGTACGAAAAATTCGTCTTTCAATGTTTCGAAGTGCCTGGCTGCTTATTCCCGATTTATTAAATGATCGTCACATTGATCATCACATGGGTATGAACACAATTTTGATCTGCCCACGTGCACGATTGCAGTTTTGTTCGAACCTAGTCGAATTAAGGCATTTCTTTCGGCTATTGTTTTTTCTAAAATAAAAGGTCCTGAAAAATATGGATCAAATTTCTTGTCTTTTCTGATAATATTTTTTAAATAAACTTGATCTCCTGATTTGAAAAACTTCGGATTTTGTTTTCGATCATAACATAATTTAGATTTTTTTCGCCTTTTGGATTCACTCGAAAGCCATTGATTGACAATTATCCAGTTTTTCGAAAAGATCCCTTAAATAACCAACATATTTTTTATCCGGTAGTTTCGTTGAAAAACTGGATGGTATGTTAGCCTCTTTTCCAAATACAAGGCTATAGGGGGTGAAGCCAGTAGCTTCATGTACACTGGTATTATAAGAAAAAAACAGCGTATCTTAACCATTCATCCCAATTTTTTGAACCCTCAAAACTTCTTAAATACTCTATCAGAGTATGATGACTCCTTTCAAGCGAACCCAAACTCTGGGGATGATACGCGACTGATTGAATCTTTTTTATGTGGAATATTTTGCAAAAGGTCTTCATTACCTTACTAATAAGATTTGAACCTTGATCGGTGTGTATAACCTGGGGTCAGCCATATCGAGAAATAAACTGCTCGGCTATAGCATGTGCTATTGTAACTGAATCGATATTTTGCAAAGGAATTGCGTCAGAATATTTAGAGAAATTACCCTGTATCGTTAGAATATAAGTATTTCCCTTAGAAGCTACTGGTAAGGGCCCTACTAAATATATTTGAATTTTGTCGAAGGGCTCCTTGGCAGTATCTGTGATGATCATAGGTTGTCGAGTTTCCCTGCGGACTAACTTGTTTCTCTGACATATTTTGCAGGTTCCTACAATTCTTTGTACATCCGCTTTCATGTTTCCCCAATAATATTTATCTCGTATTTTCCAATATGTTTTGGACATGCCCTTATGACCTCCGACTACTGATTCATGGAATTCCCGAGTAATTTCATCTCGCTGAGTTATTGGTGGAATAATTATTTCACCTGAAGAAACTACTATTAACAACCCAGTTCCAGATAAGTATTGTCCAAAGACCTGTCCAATAGCAGTCTATGATAAATTTCCAAAATTATTCCCATATTTAGGTACCTTGACACTTTTCACATTTAATTTAATCATGGCTTTTTTCAATGCTAACACAGTTTTAGAGACTTGATTTAGAAAGACTTGATCGCCTTGTCTTTCATGCACAATCAAACTGAAAATATATGTATTATTTTTCAAAAAAAACTATTACCTCACCTACATTAGAATTTTCTTTTCTAATTTCATCCGGAGACAATAGCTTGTGCTCTACTAATTCCTTGTTTGCTTCACAGGAATTATCACCATCTGCAGAGATAAAATGGACTATATGTCCCTTGCACATGTATAACTTGTCCTTACTGTAACTTATACATGCTTCAGACACTACTCTGACAGAAATTTCTTCACGAGGACAACTATCGGTGTCACAACTGTTGGAGTTTGCAACCATTGAGTCTTCCTCACCGTTTACACAGGCACCATCCACACCGGAAATACTATTTTCCAAACTATCTGCATCGTCGACATGTTCCCATCATCGCGAGAGTGACGGAAAATCCACCATCTCTTGGTCATTGGTCAGGAAATCATGCCGATAACCTCTTGAATATGTGGATCACCAGACGTAGTAAGGTGGAGAACGAGGTCCTTGATAGTCATTCTGAGCACACTCTACAGCATTTTCATGCTGTATCGGAGTATTATCTGTCAGAATTTCACTGTTTTTCATTTCTATAGCGTTATACAGGTTGAGGTCATCAAATCTGGCAAACACTCCGTCAAACAGTTCTTCGACACAGTAGTCCAGACTAACAACTCGATCCCCCTCCCCGGCGGAAACAAGACAAACACGCTCTCGACCGACCGTAATCGAAGCGGATCCATCCAGTTCAACCGAAGAAGACGACGAATCACCGTCACCCTGTGGTGGATTCCTCGACAAGGCATCTCCATTAGAATTTATCCTCCCAGGTTTGTAGACTATTACATAGTCCTACTCACTAAGTTTTATACGCCATCGAGTTAATCTTGAAATAGGATCTTTCAACCCATGCAACCATACAAGAGGTCTATGGTCTGTTACTAAAAAAAAATTCGCCCATATAAAAAAGGTCTAAAATGCCTCACGCAAAACACTATTGCAACAAACTCTTTTTGAATTGTTGAATAATTGATTTAAGCTTTCTGAAGGATTCTGGAAGCATATGCAATGGGTAAATCCTGACCAATAACTCCCTGACTCAAAACACCACCAAGAGCGTAATTCGATGCATCAGTCGTTAATACAAAAGGTTTTGAGAAATCAGGATACTGCAACAATGGTTCGGAACAGATTTTATCACGCAGAATTTCAAAAGCTGTTTGCTGCTCATTTGTCCATTTAAATTCGACCTTATATTTTAAAAGGTAAGTAAGAGGTTTTGCAATTCTCGCAAAGTTATTAATAAATTTCCTATAGTATCCTACGAGACCTAAAAATTGTTTTACGTTCTTTTTCCCTTTTGTAACAGGAAATTTTTGTACAGCCTCAATTTTGTTTGGATCGGGTTGAACACCCTCCCGAGTAATAACATGCCCCAAATATATTATCTCAGGTCTCAAGAAAAAACATTTCTCAGGTTGCAATACTAATCCCGCGGTTTTTAATCGCCCTAGTATATCAATGTCTATCAATAATTTTTCTTTCCCTTTCTGAAAAAAATAATGCTGCAGTTCTACCACCGCGGCGGGCTCTATACCATTATTCTCCCCGAGTTTAAGAACGACGCGGGTCGAGAGGGTCCGGTTTCCTGAGGCATCCTGCCCTCTGTAGGATGACCATGTTTCGAGTTTAAATGTTGATTCTTAAAATCTTGATTTCGCATTCTTTCCCTATCGTGCTTCACCTTCATATGACATTTACTAATATCATGATTCAACCTAAAACAATAAGTGCAATTTTCCCTCTCTATGCCTTGGTTTACATTATATTTTTTTCGTTTAGGACACTCACGCCGAAAATGACCTGTTTCTTTACAGTCGTAACATTGAATATTCCTTTTTTTGTTTACATTTTCCTCAGTACTAACATGCGCTACCCTCTTACGAGGATTTGATCCCATTTTAAACTCTGAATCGAAATCAGGTTTAATTTTTCCTATTTCTTCTGAATGAGCCCTATCCCAGCTTTTAAACTGAATCTCTTCTTGAGATGCCATCACTATTGCTTCATCCAAAGTAGCAGGATTTTTACTTTTTATTATCGCGAATATCTCTCTATTTAATCCCCTCATGAAAGTAGCTATCGCGCTTTCTTTATTTGCTTCTATTCTTTCATTTCCTTTTACCCCCGGAGTTTTTTCCAAAGTTATATTAATTAATTCATCTAATATTTGATTAACCCGTGCCCCAAAGTCGGTTATGCTTTCGTTTGGTTTTTTGACAGCCATAGTTAATTCTTGTGATAATTGAGTGATGTCTAATTTTGGTAAATAAATTCTCTAAAGTTTTTTTAACATTTCTTCAAGAGTGATCCCTGCCCTATTTTTAATATGTTTACGCGCAGCTCCTATTACCCAGTTTCGAATTAGCATAGTCAAGTATGGAATTTCGTGAAGCATCACCATGCTTCGAGCCACTTGACAATGTTCCACAAACATGGTCACGGACATATTAGTACCATCAAAGTCTGGAACCATGTCTTTTAACAACCTGGATACATGCAAAATGGCCTGTGCCCTTATTGATCCTAAAATTGTAGGATTATTTTGTGCTACTTCTCCCTCATCTGGAACAATTCCCAACTGTTCATTGGATTCATAAGGATCCTTTGAAACAGTTCTGGTACCATTATTACCATTATTAATACTACTAACACTGGGATAAGGCTCAATCAGTGTTTCGTTAGAATTATTTCTATTAATTACATTATCATCACTTAATCTACTTCTTAGAATTTCTGTTTCATTTGTCATATTTCTAATAGGATTTTGTACCCCCCTTGCGCTTCTAAGATCAGATCGCTTCGCAAAACGTGGCATTTTAAAATAATAGGACTTACTTGGACTTACAATTAACTTAATTTTGTCATTTTTGCTTACTAATTCCTATCGCTTCACAACCTGTTCATCCAACCGAAATTCTTGATAAATAACTGATAATCCAATTTCTTCTTAATCCGGAAAGCAGTCTTCTGTTCTTAGAAACCATGAAATTTGTAGATCTCCTCAAAGTTTGGACTCTCGGCTCAGTAATCCTCTTCTGTACCAGGCTAGTTGTCTGCTTCAAATATTTCTACGTTCATTTCACAACTTAATAAAATTCTCAGAATTCTTCAAGCCTACGATTGACGAGGAATAGCTGGTGGCTCTATTCAATCGTTTACAATCTCGATGCTATTGAAAACATCCTAGCTACCGGGAGAAAAACCACCCAAAACCCTGGTAGAAGATTGTCGCTTGAAATATTTTATATTTAATTTTTGAGAATTATGTGTCTTTAATAATGGTCAGTCTTTCACATATGCATTTTATTTTTATTGTAATTGCAGAAAACTAGTAGGCACATGCTCTGGAGCAACGCAGAATTTATAGTAACCCTCTCGTAGATAAACTTCAATACAAATCCAGCCTTCGCCATCATCATAGATACGACAAAGTTGTAAAGATTCACAGTCCGGATCCGAAAGGAGGTCAACCAATATCATCAACAAGGGATTGGGATCAATCATTTTCAAATATAGTTTCTTACTAATAATCTTTTAAGTGACTGAAATAGTTTTAAAAGTAATGTTCACTTTTGTCTTTACACTGTTCCACTATAACAGGAGGAAAAAATAAACTCATTTAATCTTCAGTGTTTATTTGGCACTAATTATCACTTTCAAATTTAAATGTTCCCTCGGTGCACGACATCCCACCGCTGTCACCAATTTGTTACGTCACTGGCGCTGTAGTAGAATTTTAACTCTACTGTAGTCGGACGCTGATTCGTTGTGGCCGTTGTATGATTAAAATCATAACCGGGAGAACACTAAGGTTTTGAAATCAAACTCAATTTAATTTATCACTTCAAAGTATATTGTTAGCATATTGAAGTT
>NC_046665.1:109652704-109675390 GCF_010883055.1 Belonocnema kinseyi | reverse complement strand
TGCAAGCGAACTTATTACCTTCGTTTTGGGTGGGGATTCCCTCTCTTTTTGGTTAAAACCAATGGAAATGCTGACGTCATGGAATTTTCCGATCGTTTATCCCATAGTAAAGTAGGTCATTTTACTCCGCCTACAGGAAATGAGTCATAATGTGACTCATTATAAGATTGAAATATAAACATTCGTAAGTCCACAGTCCTTAGCTATTGCGTTTTACATTTGTCTTATTGCACCTTAATATCATAAAGATACTTAACTATGACTCATATTAGGTACTAAAATAGCGATGACCTAACGCTGCGTTTATTCTAAGTATAATTATTATTTTAACCCTAGGGCAGAGAGAGGTATTGTTTTGACATATACTGCCATCTTGTAACATTTATATAACTTCATTCCACTTTAGTAACATCACGTATATTCGTGAACTAATTTTAATTCTCCCGCTAATCCGTCATCTTGGTTATGCGCGATAGAATTTAGTTCCCAACTTTTGCATTCTGTCACACATCACACATGGTTAAACTGCGATACGTCACCTGGTGGAAAAAATTCTAACTAGGAAGAATAGGCACGATTTTAAAGATGCTTTTTAATTTGTCCATAAAAGTGTTTTAACCATTTTTTTTTTGAGTTTAACGTATTTATTGGATAATAAAAATAAGTATCGGAAACAAAGTGTTTTAAATGGAACTTACATATTATACAGTGAAAACTCACACTTTTTGACAGAAATATTTTTCTAAAAAAAGACAATTATCGTTCTCTCTATTGTGATTTTTAAGATTATAAACTTAAATGGACTTATTTTGAAGCAAAAATGAACTCAAAATAAATTTTTATTAAATTATACATGAAATATTTACTATTTACAAATCTGATCTAAAAGTTAGGTTAGAATTCGTATTTAAATTCCAGTCGTCTATTATTCGTATTCCTGACATAAATGAATAAAATGTATGGCTACATACATTATTTAAAGTTTATTTAAACTTACAATGCATTAAAATTCACATGAAATAATTATATTTTTTGTTTAAAACCCTATTTCACAAAAAAGTGTTTTTTCACTGTATAAGATGGAGTTCTATCTAAAACTTTGTTTTTGATGAATATTTGTTTTTTGTATTCAATCATTGTTTCATACTTTACAACACAATCGTAAAAATACTTTTATGCAAAAATGAAAATACATGTTTAAAATTATATCTACTCTTTCTAGTTCCATGTTTCGGCACCATGCGGCGAAGTGGAAGACCACCATTCCCAATAAATGTAAAAATAATCGATCTGAGAAAATCATGTATAAAATATTTAAATTATGCATTAAAAAATATCAATTTCTAAACAAAAAAATTAAATAGTTCAATTTTTAGTTTAAAAAATTAATTTTCAGTCAACAATACCGTTTTTTTAAGAAAATAGTTCAATTTTCAACCTAACTTCTGAATTTTCAACTGAATTATGAATCTTCAACTGAAATAGTTCAATCTTCGACAAAACTACAATTAATTGTGACTAAAAAAAGATAATTTGTCATCCAAAACTTAAATAATTAAATTTTAGGTTACAAAAATTCATGTTTAATCAAACAGATGAGTTTTGAACTCAAACAGTGGAATGTTTAATTGGAATAAATTAAATTTTTATTTCAAAAAATTACTTTCTACAAAAAAATAGCTTTAAAAAAAATTACATTTTTTAAACAAAGTGATGAAATTTAAAGTGCAATTATAAATCTTTAACTGAAATTATAGAATTTTAAACCAGAAAGATGAATTTTCAACTAAAATTATGAAACTTGATAAGAATAATTGAATTTTTTGCCAAAAAGATGAATTTTCAATCAAGAAGATTAATTCCTACCAAAAAATATGATTTTTTAACCAGAAAAGATCATTTTTTATCGAAAAACTAAATAATCGAATTTTTAGTCAAAAAATAAATACTCGAGCAATAAGATGAGTTTCAACTAAAATTATGGAATATTCAATTTGAATAATTTTTATAATATCAGTTTGAAAGTAAAATAATTTTCAACAAAAAAAGAACAAAAATTTCAACAAAATATTTAAATTTTCGACAAAAAAATCCTTTACATAAAAAAACAAGTTTTCAACAAACCTCCAACCACTGAGATTAATTTTTAACAAAAGAAGTTGAGTTTCAATTTTTTAATTTTTTAACCGAGGAGAAGGTTTTTTACACAAGAAGATTAACTTGCAAAGAAAAAGATAATTTTCTACAAAAAAAAATCGATTTTTTAACAAAATACTTGTATATTCAAATAAATAGTTAAATTTTCAATTAAAAAATACAATTATTTATCCAAATCGTTTAATTCTGATCTAGAAAAGATCAGTTTCAAATAAAAATGCAACAGTTAAATTGTTAATTGAAGAAATTAATTTTCAACCAAACTTTATACCAAAATAATGAATTTCCAACCATAGAGATTAGTTTTATACAAAAAGACGAATTTTTCTCAAATTACATACATTTTCAAACAAATATTTTAATTTCGAAATAAAAAATACCAATTTTCAACTAAAAATAGAATAGTTAAATTTTCTGTTAAAAATTTAATTCTTGCCAAAGAAAAAAAAACGGATTTTTAGCAAAAGAGTTCAATTTTCAAATTGGATAGTTAATTATTTATTCAAAAAAGTTTTCAACTAAAAACGGTTGAATTTTGATCCCAAAAATATAAGTTTTTCAACCGAATAGTTTAATTTTCTACCAAAATATTGAATCTTCAACTAAATCAGATTAGTTTTACTATTAGCATTTTTAATAATAAAGGATAATTTTTCAACCAAGAAGATTAATTTTCTACCAAAAAATAAGAATTTTTGACAAAATGCATGAATTTTCAAATATAAAAGATCATTTTTTAACCAAAAATGGAATGCTTTAACTTTTTAGTTTATAATCTAAATTCATTTACAACATTATCACTTAAAAATATGAATTTTCAACTAAAAATATGAATTAAAAAAAAAAAGAATTTTTAACGAAGTATATCAACTTGGAAACAAGGGGCTAAATTTCTAACCAAAAGAAAATGACGTTTTACAAAGTAGTAGTACTTTCAATAAAATAATTACAATTTCAACAAATACTGAAATTTCTTCCAAACGAGATGAATTCCTACCAGAAATATTAATATAATAAATATTCATTTACCGTCTTTCAGCTTTCATTGCTTCTCCAAATTTTTAATACTTCGATCTTCTTTCATATCACCTTCTTTCAACTGCCTCCTTTTTCTCGCCATTTCCTTCTCCAATCTCTACTCTTTCCTCTTTTCATTTTCTAATTTCTTTCACAATTTATCTTGAAAATTTTTCTTCTTTTCAGATTCACTTCCTTTCTTCACATTTTGATTCCCTCCTTTTGGATTTAAAACAAATCTGCCGGATTCTTGCAGCTTCGAGTTTTTCTTCTCATGAAACAGTTTTCGATTCTGTTTTTTCGGTACGCGTTTCTCTTTTCGCAATTCCTTTCTCGTTTTATGAAAAGTCCTTTTCTTCATCCCTTTATTTTTGATCTTGGAACTAATTTTTACGACACTCATTTTAAACAAAGATATTTTTCGGAAGACACTGTCATAAACGAAACGTTTGAGGAGCATAACCTCCATTTTCACACGTCATTCATGCTTGGATGACTTGGATCTTTCTAGGCTTTCTTGAACTATGTACTGATTTTACACTTCTGGAGCGGGAACTTTTCGCACATGCGCAAAGTTTGAAAAGTTGACCGTGATTGGTTGTTCGCTCACTACAAACTTGAAAGACGAGCGAATATTTGAAAAGGGTCCAAATCGAACAGTGGAGCAAAAATAGTTTTGTTCTAGATGAATTAGCCTAGAAGTTAAAATTTTTGATAGATTTAGGTATCTGAAAAAATTTAATTCAACTTCATTCCAAAGAGATTCGGGAGCGCCGATTTTTGATTTTTTGTGCTATTCAATTTTTGTTTAAGAACGCACTCGAAATTTTTGTTTAAATAAAAGATCCCATTTTGTTGGAACTACTAATATTCGCGTAAATGCCATAAAATCAATAAAGAAACTCCTTAAGAATTCTGACTAACAGGTTACAACGTTAAAAATTTATTTTCATATTAAGAGTGTGACGACTTGACCGCGAAAAATGCAACCGGGAAAAAACTGCTTGAAAAAACTTCTGATCGCGGTTAAATTCAAGTTTTCATTACTTAAATGATCTTGGTCGAATCAGAAAAGTGATTTCTACTTTATTTACAGTCACAGATTTTTTAGATTATCTAATTTTAATCTAATTAAATGATCATTTATTATTTAATTTTTATTTATTCATTCATTTATTTAAAAATTAAGCTAGTTGTTTGAAAATATAATTATAAACTTTTGAGTAAAAATGAATACCTTTAACTGAACATTTTAATGTCCACTTTTGATTAAACAGTCATCTTTTCTTTTGTAAAAAATTCAACAATTTGGATGAAAATTTGTCTCTTTCAATTGAGAATTCAAAAACCCACAGATTTGTTTATAAAATCGATTCTTTGTAGAATATTATCTTTTCACAGTTAAATATTTATTATTTTAGTGTAAAATTTATATTTTAAGTTGGAAATAAAATTACTTGGTTGAAGTTAAACTCTTTTGTTGAAAATTTAAGTATTTTGTTGACATTTTTTTTCTTTTTTGGCTGAAAATTATTTTAATTTTCAACTGGGGATTTATAACTTTCATTTAAGTATCCACTTTTTGGTGGAAAAATGATACTTTTTAGTTGAAAATTCATATTTTTTGTTAGAAATTAATCTTCTTGGTTGAAAATTCATCTTTTTGGTCAAAAATTCAATTACTCTAATTAAAAATTCATCATTTTAGGTGAAAATTTATTACTTTGTTTGAAAGTGTAACTATTTCAAAAATTAATTTTTTTAAATTAAAATTTAATTGTTTGAATTTTGATTGTCAATTTATCCCTTTTATTAAACATTAATGTTTGTTTTCAAAAATTCAACTATTTCAGCTGATAGAAATTGTTATTTGTTTAAATAAATTTGATGAACAAATTCAATTTTCGTCAATTTTTGACCCACAGTTTTCGTTTTTTCAGTGTAATCAATTTTAATTTACTTAGCTAAACCCTTCCCTTTTGGTAAATGATCAAAGAACAATAATTTTTCATTTTATAAGCAATTTTATCAGGTTTTGTTGTTGCAGCGGAAGTAACTTTAAATAACTTATCTGTATACCTTTTTTACGTTTTTTTTTATCATAATGAACCACCATTTTCTCATACAAAATTTTATTACAACATCCGCGATTTTCTTATCTTTGAAGAGCGTGCCATTGGTTTGTTAAACAATTTAAAGCTTACTGTCAATGGTGGTTTTAGCTTGTTTGTATTTTTTTATAACATTTATTTAAATATGTACATCATTTTTAAATAAGTAACAGATATTATCGTCTGATTAAATCGTCTAACAAATTTAACGGAAAATTTAAAAAATTATTATAAAATAGAAATATTGTTGTTTGATAATGTATGGTATATGAGCCAAGAACTTTCCCAAGTAATTTGAAACTGATCCCTTTGGAAAAACGAAATCTGTCGGTGAAAAATTGATGAAAAAAATGGTTAATCTTTGTTTAAACAATTAAAATTCTCATTAGGTATACAAAAATCATAAACATCTAAGATCTGCATTTGTTTATTAAATTTGTTTATAAAATTAAAAATCACTTTGAAATGAAAATAAATTGTAATTGAAAATTGTTTTAAGGCTTATCCTGAACAAAAAATTGCAAAAGAAAGTCTTAAGTATTTTTAATTTTAAAGTAGCACTTTAACTCATCAACTTTTTAATGTATATAATTATAGATAAAATTTTTTAATGTTGTAGCCAGCTGAATATTTTTGCAAGGAGTATCTGAGGCCAATTTATTCAGAAAAAAATTGTTCGCCCACGGGCGAAAAAATCGTAGGATCGGCTAAATAAAACACATTTACTTCTTTTTATCTTTCCAGTTAACAAATAATCAACCAAATTTAACACTTAGAGAAAAACTAATTTAACTTCCAGAGGAATATGCTATTAGATATTTAATTTCTCAGAAAGAATACAAATTACTTGTTAAATCAAATTTAAATTGAATAAATTGAGTAATAAAAAAGCCCTCGAATACAATACCTCTTTTATATATAAAAAAATTTTCCTAATTATTTAAAAATAATTCAAAAAATATAAAAAAATCTCTCCGGCGGGGAATCGAACCCCGGTCTCCCGCGTGACAGGCGGGGATACTGACCACTATACTACCGAAGATGGAAGAGTAGAATTCACAAGTTGTATAAGAATCATGATTGTAGAGCGCGAAATTCAACGAATCACAGGCTCGTATTCTATACCCTATTCAAATAACCACTCGCTATTCGTCAAACCAATCGAGATTTGCGCATGCGTGCTTCTATATTTTTCTTCGTCCCGATTAAAATAAAGTGTTCTGCTGTTTTCTGTATTCGTTTTCATCATCAAAAAATTTATTTAAATGAAATCGTTGATACATACAGACAGGAAAATACACCGAAAATAATATGTTGGGGAGGAGTGCTCAGGTCCCGTTGAGTTTGGCGACTAAATCCAGGTATTTATGATATTTTTAAAACGCTTTTCTACTTTTGTTTAGACCTAACCTCTATTTCACATCTAATTTAAGTTTCTGCAGCAATTTCTATATTATTATTATTAGTATATATATATATAGATTAATATTAATTCTAAAGGAAGATTCTAAATTATTCTCACTAAGAATGCATGAAATTTGGTACGGAAATAAGTATTACAAAATCAGCACATGTCAAGTAAATTTTTGTCACGGGGATTTAAAGGAACATTTTTGTCCACTTTTTGTGATTTTTAAACTTTATATATTCATTTAATCTTTAATAATATTGGCATTTAGAAGTGGTTAAATTAACATTATGAAATCTATGTGTTTTTAGACAAAATCGTATTTTGTAGATTAAGTTTTCAGGATTCCAGAATTTAAGTTGATGCCCCTCTTGTAAATTCATTTTAAAAAGTATATTAAAAAATATTTTCAGTCAGAATTTGTTTTGAGGAAATAGGTCTCTTAATTTTCGGGAATCACACGATTCTTTTTTTCAGTTGCACGCAATCGAAATGCCTAAACATCTGGCAAAAATGTGGATTTGCATCGCAATCGAAAACACCTGACCGGCCAATTAATTCAACTGTAACGCCATTTCCCCCTTTATCAAAGCCCTTGCCAAATTTACCAACTCCAATTTATTCTACTGCTAAAAAGGAGGACCAAGAGACTAAAATCACGACACTTTCCAATGGACTGAAAATCGCCACCGAAGATTACTTTGGGCAATTTTGCACCGTTGGTGGTAAATAATTCATTATAAAAAATTTAAAAATAAACTTATTTTTAGAGTTCTTAAATCCCCAAGAATTTATATTTATTTTTGAAACAAATATATATCATAATTACTACACATATTTTGACGAATTTAAGTATTATTCTTAAAAATCGCAACTATTTGCTTCAAAATTTTCTCTTTTTTGGTTGAGGATTCAAACAGTTTTGTTGAAAATTTATCTTTTTCGGCTGAAGTATCAAAGAACTTATTTTTTGTTGAGAATTTATCTTTTTTTATTTAAATATTTACTACTAAGTTTTAAGTGGAACTACTTTGTAAAAAATTAATTTATTTGTTTGATGATTTATCATTTTAGTGTTTAAAAAAAACTTTTTATTGTATTCAATGCTTACTTATTTAGTTGAAAATTGTGTTTTCTAGTTCAAAATTAATTTTTTTTTTTCAACTGAAAATTCAACTTACATGTTTCGTTTGAAATTTATCTTAAGGTGAATTCAAATATTTGGTTTAAAATACCTCTATTTTATTGATTCAAAATGCCTTTAAAAATTGAAATATTAGGTAGAAAATTAATGTACTTTGTTAAAAATTCATCTATTTCGGTAGGAATTTGATTTTTTTTTTGTTTAAAATTAGTTTTTTTAACTGAAAACGTAACTGTTCGATTTTTTATAAAAAATTTATCTTTTTCGATAGAAATTTGACCTTCTCGGTTGAAAATTTACATTAATTTGATTGAAAATTATTTTTTTTTACTGAAAAATTAAATATTCTATTTGGTTGAAATATCAAATATCAGTTTTTCGTTAAACATTTATTTTCTTTAGTTGAAAATTCAACTGTTTAATTCAAAATTGATTTATTTGGTTGATGATTGATCATTTTAGTTGAAAAACTTTTTTTTTCAAAATTTAATTATTTTGTTGAAAATGATGTTTTTGAGTGAAAAATTGTTTTGACTGAAAATTTAACTCGTACATTTTTGGTTCGAAATTTATCTTCCTTAGTTGAAAATTCTAATATTTGGTTGAAAATTTTTGTACTTTGTTAAAAATTCATTTAGTTTTGTAGAAAATTTTTTCTTATTCTTTGAAAATTCATCTTTTTGGTGGAAAATTAGTTTTTTCTTATTTAGAATTAATTTTTTAATCTGAAAATTTACGTTTTTTTAGCGAAATTTAATCTTCTTGGTTGAAAATTATACTATTTCGCTAAAAATTATTAACTTTCATTTTATGGAAAATTAAATTTTTTTGACTGAAAATTTAACTATTGTATTTTTTCGGAAAATTTATATGTTTTATTTGAAAATTCAACTATTTGTTGAAAATTCGTCTTTTTGGTATAATATTTTCATTAAAAATTAATTTCTTTGGTAGAAAAATTAACCTTTTCGTTAAAAATTCTTTTTTTTTAAATTTATTTCACTAACTGAAAATTTAACTATTTTATTTTTTGATCAAATTTATCCTTGTAGATAAATAATTCGTATATTTGGATGACAGATAAATTTTTTTAGTTGAAATTTTTTTTATTTTAGTTAAAAATTCACTTTAACTATTCAATTTTTTGTTGAAAATTTACCCTTTTTGATAGAAATGTAAGCTTTTTCTTTGAAAAATATCTGTTTTTTAGAAAATTTAACTTTTATTTTTTTTGTGAATTTATTTATTTTTTGGTAGAAAATTCATCTTTTTGGTGGAAAATTAGTTTTTTTCTTATTTAGAATTAATTTTTCAAACTGAAAATGTAGCTGTTACATTTTTTGTCGAAAATTAATTATTTTATAGAAATTTAATCTTCTCAATTGAAAATTATACTATATCATTGAAAATTTACTTTCATTATATCGATAGAAAATTATGAAAAAAATTGAACCATTTAGTTGAAAATTCATCTTTATTATTAATAATTAATCTTGGTAAAAAATTAATCTTTTTGGTCCAAAACTCATTTGTTTTGTTTAAAAGTGAATTATTTGGTTGAAAATGCGATATTTCGGTTAAAAAATTTTTTTTATGAAAATATAACTTCCAATTTTGATAAAAAATAATCTTCTAAGTTGAAAATTAATTTTATTGGTCGAAAATTCAACTATTTTTTGAAAATTCAAGTATTTTTGAAAAATACATTTTTTAGTAGAACATTAATCTTCTAAGTTGGAAATATCTTTTTTTGGTTGACAATTCATTTTTTTTGGTTCAAAATTGAACTATTTTGCTGAAAATTCGTTTTTATAGATTTTTTTAAACTGTAATTTAACTATTCAATTTTTGTTAGAAGTCAAATCTTTTTTTTGCTGGGGATTGCATTTTTTAGTTGCCAATTCATGTATTTTGTTAAAAATGTATATTTTTGGGCTAATATCTTTTTTTTGTACAATATCCGTTTTGAGTAGTCAAATTAACATTTTGGGTAAAAATTTTAAAATTCATATTTTTGGTTCAAAATTTAAAAAAAAATTTAATTTTGACTTTTGTTGAAAATTGATTACGTTTTCTGAAAACTCGGTTTTTTTTAGTTAAAAATGTACTTTTCTAACGGAAAATTGAACTATTCTAAATTTGGTTTATAAATTTAACATTCTTCGTTGAAAATTTATATATTTTATATTTTTGCGTACAAAATGCATTGTTTTAAATAAAAATGTAATTCTTCTATTTTTGGTTAAAAATCATTTTTATACCAAAAATGTTGAAGTTTTTTTTCATAAACATTTCTTTTGCTTACAATTTAACTATTCTAAAAAATATCAATTTTGAACCAAAAAAAAGAAATTTACAAATAAAATAGGTTTGAGTAAATTTGATTAATTTTCAACTAAAAAATGAACTTTTTAAGCAAAAATGGAATAGTTGCATCTTCATTAAAAAAATTAATTTATAATTAACACGAAAAGCATTTTCCACCAAAGAAATGAATTCAATTTTCTACCGAACAGAACATTTTTAACGACAAATATTACATTTCTATAAAAAAAAGTTGAAAATTTATCTGTTTCAGGTGAAAATTTAACTTTTATTGACAATCCTTTTTTTTTAATTAAACTATTTTTGGTATAAAATTAAAATCCTTTTTGGTTGAAATATCAAATATCAGTTTTCGTTAGAAATTTATCTTCTTAAGGTGAAAATGCAAATATTTGGTTTAAAATTCCTGTATTTTATTCAAAATTTGAATTTATTCAAGGAATAGTTAATCTGCTAGTGAGTAATTCTTCTTTTTGATTGAAAATTCCTTTAAAGATTCAAATGTTTAAATCTACTTTGTTAAAAATGCATATATTTTGCTAAAAAATTAATATTTTTGGTTGAAAAATAGTTTTTTTTTTATTTAGAAATAATGTTTTTAACTGAAAATTTATATTTAATCTTCTTGGTTGAGAATAATACTATTTTGTAGAAAATTTACTTTAATTTTATTGAAAATTTAACTATTATATTTTTAGTTGAAAATTTCATCTTTTTGGTCAAAAATTAATGTCCGTTTACAAATTTAAATATTTTTTTTGAAAATTCGTGTCTTTTTTTAATAGAAAATTCATATGTTAGGTTAAAGTTCCACTATTTGGTCAAAAATTAATATCTTGTGTTGAAAATTCATCATAGTGATTAAAATTAATTTTTTTGATAAAAATTAGTTTCTTTTTAGTTGAAAATTAATTAAATTTGCTAAAAACTCATTTTTTTAAATTTATTTCTCTAACTGCAAATTGAAATATCCTATTTTTGTTTTTAAAGTTGTCTCTCTTAGTTGAAAATTTATATATTTGGTTGAAACTGTATCTTCTTTTTATAGAAAATTCACCTTTTGTGTTTAAAATTAAATTATTTTGTTGAGAATTTAGTTTTTTGTTTGAAAATTGATTGTTTTATGTGAAAATTTAAATATTCTATTTTTAGTTGAAAATTGATTTGTTTCAGATGAAAATTTAACTATTTCTTAAAATTGAATCTTTTTGGTTAAAATTAATTTCTTTCGTTACAAATTTAAGTACTTTGCTGAATATTTGTTTCTTTTTTCGTTGAAAATTTATTTTTACTAACTGAAAATTTAACTATTTTATTCTTTTAGCAAATTTAGATTTTTAGGTGAATATTTGTGTATTTGGATAAAAGTTACATTTTTTTACTTGAAAATTCACTTAAACTATTCCATTTTTTGTTGAGAATTTACCTTTTTTTGATAAAAATTTCATGTTTTTCGTTAAAAAATGATCTGTTTGGTAGAAAATTTAACAGTTCTATTTTTTTTATGAATTCATTTCTTTGGTTGAAAAAAAAACCCTATCTAGTTGAAAATTTAACTGAAATTTAACTGAAAATTTAACTATTCTATTTTTAGTTGAAAATTTATCTGTTTTATGTGAAAATTTAACTGTTTGTTAAAAATTCGTATTTTTTTGACAAGAATACTCTCATTTGTTGAAACTTTATCTTTTTGATTAAGAATTCATTTCTTTGATTGAAAAAATATATATTTAGATAAAAATTCGTTTTTTTTTTATAATAAAAAATTCATCTTCTGGGTTGAAAATTCTACTATTTTGTCAAAAATTCATATTTTTGATTGAAAATTCGTCACAGTGATTAAAAATTAATTTCTTTGGTTGAAAATGCGTTTCTTTTTAGTTAAAAATTAATTTTTTTGACTGAAGATGCAACTATTCCATTTTTAACTAAAAATTTTATTTTTTAGTTGAAAATTAATTAATTTTACTGAAAACTTTTTTTAAAATTTACTTCTCTAAGTGAAAATTGAACTATACTTTTTTGTTTGTAAATTTTTTTGTAATTAATATATTCTAGAATAGTTCATTTGTCAGCAAAAGAAATGTTCAAGAAAAAAAATTCATTATTTTTTTATAAAAAAGATTTTAAACCAAAAATAAAAGAATTAAATTTGTAGTTAAAGCAGTGAATTTTGTATTTCAATGAAATATATAAATTTTCAACGAAGAAAGATAAATTTACAAACCAAATATAGAATAGTTCAATTTTCAGTTAGAAAATTACATTGTAAACTAAAACAAATTTTGTATTTTAAAATTTTCACCCAAAATGTTAATTTTACTTCTCAAAACAAATTTTATACAAAAAAAAATGAGTTATCAACCCAATAATATAAATTTTTAACAAAATACATGAATTTTCAAATAAAAAATGTAATTTTTAGCAAAAAAAAAATAGATGGCTTTCTAACAAAAATTGAATAGTTAAATCACAACAATTAAAAATTTTAATCAATATATGAATTTTCAACGAAATGGTTAGATTTTCTATCGATATAATGAAAGTAAATTTTCAATGAAATAGTATCATTTTCAATCAACAAAATTAAATTTCTATCAAAAAATAAATAAATAAATTTTCGACATAAAATGTAACAGCTGCATTTTCAGTTTGAAAAATTAATTCTAAATAAGAAAAAACTAATTTTCCACCAAAAAGATGAATTTATAACCAATAAAATTAATTTTATACCAAAAAAGATGAATTTTGAACAAAGTACAGGAATTTTTAACCAAAAGTTTGAATTTTTGACCAAATAGTGGAATTTTCAACCCAAAAGAAGAATTTTTTATAAACAAAAAAGAAGAATTTACAATTAAATAGTTTTTTTTTTTCAACCAAAGAAATTAATTCATAAAAAAATTATAAATGGTAAATTGTCTACAAAACAGATAATTTTTTAAAGAGAAAGATTATATTTCTATCAAAAAAGGTAAATTTTCAACAAAAAATGGAATATTTAATGTGAATTTTAAACTAAAATGATGAAACTTCAACTAAAAAAATGTGTCTGTCATCCAAATATACGAATTTTGATCTACGAGGATAAATTTGATAAAAAATAAAATAGTTAAATTTTCCGTTAGTAAAATAAATTTCAAACAAAAAAAAACGAATTTTCAACAAAGCGGTTAATTTTTCTACCAAAGAAATTAATTTTTAATGAAACAGATAAAATTCCAACAAATGAGAGTACTATGGTACTATATCAAAAAGGCGAATTTTCAACAAATATTTGAATTTTCACCTAAAACATATAAATTTTCAACAACAAAAAAATACAATAGTTAAATTTTCAGTCGACAAATTTTAATTTTCAATTAAATGAAACTAAATAATTTATCACGAAATAGTATAATTTTCAACCAAGAAGATTAAATTTCGCTAAAAAAAAGTAAATTTTCAGATTAAAAAATTAATTCTAAATGAGAAAAAAAAATTTCCGCCAAAAAGATGAATTTTCAAAGAATAAGATGAATTTTCCACAAAAATATATGAATTTTTAACAAAGTGCAGGAATTTTCAACCAAATATTTGAATTTTCAACTAAGGAAGATAAATTTGGAACCAGAAATGTTTAAGTTAAATTTTCAGTTCAAACAGTTTTCCACTCAAAAACATAATTTTTGACAAAATTAAATTTTGAAAAAAAAAAGGTTTTTCAGCTAAAATTATCAATCATCAACCAAATAAATTAATTTTGAACAAAGTAGTTGAATTTTCGACTAAAGAAGATAAATTTTTAACGAAAAACTCATTTTTGATATTTCAACCAAAAAGGATTTTAATTTTGTACCAAAAATAGTTTAATTCAACAAAAAAAGAGAATTTTCAACAAATAGTTAAATTTTCACCTGAAACAGATAATTTTTAACTAAAAGTAGAATAAATTAATACCAAAATAATTAAATTTTTAACAGATTGCATTAATTTTCTACCAAATATTTTAATTTTTAAAGGAATTTTGAATTAATAAAATACAGGAATTTTAAACCAAATATATTTGAATTTTCACCTTAAGAAGATCAATTTTGAACCAAACATGTAAGAGTTAAATTTTCAGTCAAATAAATTAATTTTCAATTAGAAAACATAATTTTGAACTAAATAATTAAATTTCTAATACAAAAAAAAAGTTTTTCAACTGAAATTATCAATCATGAACCAAATAAATCAATTTTTAACAAAGTAGTTCCAATCCAAACTGATTAGTTAGAAAAAAAATGAATTCTCAACTAAAAATGTGTTATTTGATATTTCAACCAAAAAGGATTTTTACCTTATATCCAAAATAGTTTAACGCAACAAAAAAATAATTAATGGTTTAAATCCTCAAAAAAAAAGAGATTAATTTTTAACCAAATATTTTCGATTTTTAAGAATAATAATAAAATTAACTTCAACTTTAATTTATTGAAAATTCCCTATCAAGTTTTCCCTGACATATTCCAAGACTTTCACGAATTATCTGGTCTGTTACAATACTGTAATTTAAAAAAAATACATGTTTATATCACTCTAGAATGTTTTTCTAAAAATATGTGAATTAATTACGAAATACATATTTTTTAAACAATAAATGCTTTAAATTATCATAAATTCTCTGTAAATTATCTATTTGCGCTTAAATTTTGAGAATATTCTCAAAAATATATGATCAACATAAATGCTTGCGCATTTAAGAACTTTAATTTTATCCACTTTTTCTGATACTTTTTTATGTTTATGATGTTAATTTAAAATATATTTTTACAGTTTTGATTAATTCTGGACCTCGTTATGAAGTCGCTTATCCTAGTGGCATCTCTCATTTCCTTGAGAAATTGGCATTTAATGTGAGAATTCTTTATTATTTAGATTTTAGAAAACTTTTTTCCCCTCTTTTTCTCGTTTTTTTTGTTTTTGTTTTTGTTTGTTTTTTTTTACTTAACTGCGAATGGATTTAATATATTACTATAACCCAATAAGAAACATTTTTCGTTGAAAGATAATTATTTTCAATTGAAAATTCTACTATTATATTTTTTTTTTGAGAACTCGACCGGTAATACCCAGAAAATGATAGTGAAATTATTTTTTGACCGGAAATTTAAAAAATGTTTTGAAAAAGAATTCTGTCCCACTTTGATTTCAACCGTTTTTAAATAATTAGTTAAATTTTTTCTTTTTAAGTTAATGATATTATTATGTTTAGAATGCGTAATTTTAAAATCTCTTACTTTCATTATTTTTTAAATTGAATTGTACCTAAAGATTTAAAAAGTTAATAATAATTGATTTTACAAGACGATTCGGAATCAGTCACAATTTTAGAATTTGCATATTCCAAAATTAAACAAGAAAATTGTTCAGTTTGAAAGTCCTATTAGTTCAAAAAATGTAAACGCTCGATTGAAACTTTATAAACTATTTTCAATTTTAAAATAACTTCAAAATAATATGTTCATAATTAAAAGCTTTTATTAAATTTCAAATATTTCAGTCTAAAATATTCCATTCTTAAACCATTCAATTTAAAAAGTTTTAATTAAGAAAAAGAATAATTACTTAATATTTAGAAATAACTGACTGTACATTTAAAGTCATTAATTATAAATTAACTATTTAAAACTAAAAAAAAAACACTAAACTTTGAACGTTACAATTTTAATTTTTCTATTTTAAAAAAATTCATTTTTAACTCAAATTTGTTGAATTTTCGAGTAAGTGGAAGAGATATTTAGAAGTTATGAAAATATGCATAATTAATTGAAAATTTGAAATAATTTAAAGTAAGTGTCTTCGTATACCGACAAATTTACTGACCATTTAGAAACTTTTTAAGAATTGTGAAAAACTTGAGAAAAATAAAAAAATATCCTAGGAAAATTGAAAATGATTATTTTGACAAATTAATTTTAAGATGTTCAAAAAGATTGACAAAATTATCAAAAACGAATTGTGGAAGATTTTAAGAATTTTTTTTTAAATTGGCAGAATTTAAAAAAAAAGTAGGAAAAACACGATTCATTTTTTTTATTTAAAATAAAAATATTCACTTTTAATTTAAAAAGTGTTCAGTTGATAAAAAATTGTAATTGTTCAATTTTTATTTTATTTTTTTTTTCTGCTTAAAATTGCTGAAAATGATAACTTGGATTTATATTTTTGGAACTCAATTTGAATTTTTGAACTCGATAATTTATACAAGTTTAATATTTGCAATTTGACAGTTTAACTTAATTTAATTCAAAATTGTTTAGTTGCTTTAATTTGTAGCACAGTTTTTATTACTTCAAAAGGAACAATTTTTGGCTTTTGAGTTCGATTTTTAAATTTCATTGACCATGAAAAATATTTTTTAAATTTGGGTAGAAAATGTCCTCTTGGGGTTGAAAAATGAACTTTTTGGTTGAAATTTCAACTGTTTAATAGAAAATTAATATGTTTTTTCGAGAATTCAAATATTTTCTTGGAGAATCGTATTTTTTGTTTTGATTCAGCTGTTTTTTATCTAAATTAAAAAAAAAAAAATTGGTAGAAATTTAATTTTTTTAAATTAAAATGTCTACTATTACATTTTTTATTTAGAATTCATCTCTTTTAGTTAAAAATTTAATTATTTTTTTTGAAAATTTAACTATTTTTTTTAAAAGTTGTTTTTTTTTTCGGTTGTAAATTCAACCACTTGGTTTGCTTTTTTAACTTTGTTCAAAATTCATTTTTTTTACTGTTTGAAGATTAGTTTCTGGTTGAAAATTTGACAATTTTATTTAAAATTATCTTTTTTGTTGCTAATTCATATTTTCTGATTGAAAATTCAGCTGTTTTGTACCAAATTTTGTCGTTTTGTTTGTTTTGATTTTACATCAATTATTACATTTTTGGTGGAGAATTAATCTTCTTTATTTACAATTCATCTGCCTTTTCAAAAATTAAAAAAAATCAAATATTTGATATAAAATTCGTATTTTTTGTTAGAAATTTATTTTTTTTTGGTTGAAAATTCAACTGTTTTATAAAAAAATTATTATTTTGGCTCAAAATTTCAAGAGTTTGGTAGAAGAATCAAGTATTTGTTCGAAAATTCTACTGTTTGGTTAAAATTTCAGTCTTTTTGTGTAAAAATACAACTAAATGGTTAAAAATATTTTGTTGGAGATTCTTCTTTTTTGGTTTTACTCAACTGTCTTTTTATTTAAATTAAATTTTATTGTTAAAATATCAATTATTACATTTTTCTTGAATATAAATTTTATTATTTATATACAAATTTTATTGTATTGATAAAAATTCGTATTTTTACGTTAAAAATTGAAATACATTTTTAGTTATAAACAAAATTTTTTTTTAATTCATAATCGCGGGCTGAAAATACTAGTATTTTATAGAAAATACGTCTTTTTTGATTGAAAATTTAACAACGTGTTTAAATTTCTTATCTTTGATGTCAAAAAAAACTTCCTTGGTAGAAAATTCAACTTTTTTCCTTTTTTTATTTGAAAATTTGTCTCTTGATAACAATTTCATCTTTTTTGTTTAAAATTGCAATTGCTTGAATAAAAATTTATTTGTTTTAGGTTAAAACTTCAAATATTTGAATAAAAGTTACTTTTTTTGTTGAAAATTTATAATTGCAAGTTGAAAATTCCTCTTTTTGAGTAGAAAATAAAACTATTTGCTGGGAAATTCAACTGTTTTTTTTCCCCACTTTTTGTTTTCAAAATTAATCTCTTATTACAAATGTAATCTTTTTCGTTTAAAAATGAAACTGTTTAGTTCGAAATTAATCTGTTTTTGCCGAGAATGCAATCATTTTGTTAAAAATTCATTTTTTTGGGTTCAATTCAACTATTTTTTATTTAAATTAAAATTCTATTTTGATTAAAATGTCAACTATTATATTTTTTATTGCGAAACGATATATATCTCTTTTGGCAGAAATTTCAGGTTGGATTAAAAATTCATCTTTTGGTAGAAAACTCGTATTTTTGGTGAAAAGTTAATTCCCTTTAATTGAAAAATCTGATTCTATATTTATAGATCAGAATTCAAATTTTTTGTTGAAAATTTAATTGTTTCTTCAGAATTCATATTTTTTGTGGAAAATTTCATTGTTTCGTTAAAAATTTAACTATTTTGTTCAAAAGTAATTGTTTTCTGTTCTGAAATTTAACCACTTAATTTATTTTTTATTTTTTACAAAATTCAATTTTTTGCTTTGGTTAAAAATTCATTTATTTGTTCAAAATTCCTTGAAAATTTATGTATTTAAAATATATTTATTTCTGGGTAGAAAATTAATCTTCTCGGTTGAAAAAGTATCGTTATCGCATTTTTTAAACTGAAATTTAACTATACGATTTTTGTTATAAATCAATGATTTTTGCTAAAAATTCATGTATTTTGATTCATATTTTTGGGTTAGTAACTCTTTTTTTTGTAGAAAATTCGTTTTTTTTTAATGTAACTATTGAGTAGGAAGTTCAACTATTTATTTAAAAGTTCAACTGTTAAAAAAAAACTAGTCTTTTTGGTTTGAAAATTTATCACTAGGTAAAAATGTGATATTTTTTGTTTATAAATGCAACTGTTTTTCTCGAGGATGGAACAATTTTCTTAAAATGTCATCCTATATGATTGAAAATTGAACTTTTTTCAAAATTCCTCATTTTGGGTTGAAAATTCAACAATTGTGTAGAGTTTTTATTTGATGTCCTTGAAAATTTGACTTTGTAGCTTGACAATTAATATGTTTTTGTCGAGTATTGAATTATTTTGTTAAAAATTCGAAAAGGTCTTTTGGATACAAAAATTCGACTCTTTGGATTAAAAATTCATTTTTGGTGGAAAAAATGATCCTTTTTGGTAAAAAGTTCATTCTTTTTAATTGAACAGTCTACGATTTATTTAGAATTAATTTCTTTTGGTTACAAATTTAATTATTTTGTTGAAAATTCAACTATTTTGTTTAATAATCATATTTTTTTTTTTTTGTTGAAAATTCCATCACTAAGTTTAATTCTATTTTTACTCTGTAAAAAATATATTTTTTGACTGACGATTCATCTCTTTTGTAGAAATTTTGAAAATTAAACTGCTTTGTAGAAAAATCGTATTTTTGGCTTGAAAATTCAACTGTTTTATAGAATCTTAAACTTTTTTTGTTGAAAATTCAACAATTATTTAAAGTTTTTATTTGCTTTGGTTGAAAATTTAATTTTATATCTTAATAATTCAACAATTTTATTGCAAAATGATCTATTTAGATTTTTAATTCATTTTTTTTATCGAAAATTAATCTTTTTTGGTTGAAACTCCAACTATTCTGAATAAAATTCGTCTTGTGAAAGAAAAGTTGTCTTTTTTGGTCGAAAGATGATAATTCTCTTTAATTAAAAAGTCTAATACTAAATTTATAGTACAGAATACAGCTCTTTTAATTGAAAATTTGACTATTTTGTTGAAAATTAAACGGATTGTTAAAAATTCAAATGTTTTTTTGAACGTTCGCTTTTTTGGATAAAAAAATTCGACCCTTTGGATTAAAAATTCATCTTTGGTGGAAAAAATCATCCTTTTTGATAAATAGTTAATTCTTTTTAATTGAATAGTCTATTGTTTTTTAGCATTAATCTCTTGGTTACAAATTTAATTATTTGTCTGAAAATTCAACTATTTTGTTTACAAATCATTTTTTATTGTTGTTGGAAATTCCATGAGTAAGTTTAATTTTTTTTACTCTATAAAAAATATATTTTGTTGACTGAAGATTCAACTCTGTTCTTGAAAATTTCAACATTTTATTAAAAAATGACTTTTTTTGTTAAAAATTCAACTATTTTTATAGAAAATTCGGCTTTTTTTGGTTGAAATATCAACTATTACGTTTTTTGTTAAAAATTCATATATTTTTTTTTTAGTGAAAATTTAATTGTATTCTAAGAAATTCGTCTTCATCGGTTGGAAATGTAATTGGTTGTTTAAAAATAAACTTTTTTGTTAAAAAATCGTATTTTGGGATTGAAAGTTTAACAGCTTTGTAGAAAAATCGTCTTTTTGGCATGAAATTTCAACAGTTTTATGGAATCTTACTTTTTTTTTAATTCTCTTTTTTATTGAAAATTCAACAATTATGTAGAGTTTTTATTTGCTTTCGTTGAAAATTTGAATTTTTAGCTTGATAATTCAACTATTTTTTTTGTTACTAATTCAAATGTTTTTTTGAACGTTCATCTTTCTGAATAAAAAAAATCGACCCTTTGGATTAAAAAATCACCTTTGGTGGATAAAATCATCCTTTTTGGTAAAAAATTAATTCCTTTTAATTGAATAGTCTTCTATTTTTTTAGAATTAGTCTCTTTTGGTTAAAAATTTAATTATTGTTTGAAAAATTCAACTATTTTGTTTGCAAATGATTTTTCATTATTGTTGGAAATTCCATCAATGAGTTTAATTCTTTTTTTATTCTGTAAAAAATATTTTTTTTTATTCAAGATTCATCTCTTTTGTTTCAACAAATTTCAACATTTCATTAAAAATTGACATTTTTGTTGAAAAATCAAGTATTTTTATAGAAAATTCGTCTTTCTTTGGTTGCAAATTTAAAATTTAATTGTTTGGTTAAAAATGAACTTTTTTTGTTAAAAATTCGTATTTTGGGATTCAAAATTTAACTGCTTTGTAGAAAAGTCGAATTTTTGACTTGAAAATTCAACAGTTTTATAGAATCTTCAACTTTTTTTGTTGAAAATTCAAAAATTATTTAGAGTTTTTATTTGCTTTCGTTGAAAATTTGACTTTTTAGCTTGATAATTTAACTCGTTTATTGAAAAATGATCTATTTGGATTTTTAATTCATCTCTTTATCAAAAATTAATCTTTTTTGGTTGAAACTCTATTTTGTATGAAATTCATATTGTTGGTTTGAAAATGTATCTTTTGGTAAAAATTTAATCTTTTTTCTTAATGCAATTTGTTAGCCGACAATTACAATATTTTTGTCAAGTATTCAAATATCTTGTTAAAAATTCAAAAAAGCCTTTTTTGGATTGAAAATTCATCTTGTGGTCGAAAAGTTGTCTTTTTGGTTGAAAAATTCTATTTTTTTAAACAGTCTGATATTATATTTAAAGTGCAGAATTAATGATTTTTAATTGTAAATTTGAGTATTTTATTGAAAATTAAACTATTTGTTAAAAATTCAAATGTTTTTTTGAACGTTCGTCTTTTTGGATAAAAAATTCGCACCTTTGGATTAAAAATTCATCCTTGGTAGAAAAATCATCCTTTTTGGTAAAAACTTAATTCTTTTTAATTGAACGGTCTACTATTATAATTTTTGTTTTGAAATTAATCTATTTTTGTTAGAAATTGGATTATTTTGTTAAAAATTCACTTATTTTGTTTAAAAATCCTCTTTTTTTTGGTCGGAAATTAAATCACTTGTTGTAATTTTTTTTTCTTTAGAAAAAATGTATTTTGTTTGACTGAAGATTCATCTCTTTGGTAGTAAAAATTCAACTGTTTGTTTAAAAATTAACTTTTTTATTGAAAATTTTTCTATTAGGGTTTTAAATTTATCTCCTTTTATAGAAAATTAATCTTTTTTGCTTTAAAACTCAACCATTTGATTAAAAATGTAATATATTTTGACTCTATTTTCACGAAAAATCACCATATTTCCCCTATTTTGAAAAGCATACAAATTTCGGATATTTAATTAAAATAAAGAAATTATTAACTAATCTTTTTTTTCTTAATTTTAACTCTAAAATTTGCAGTCAACGAAAAACTTTGAAAGCAGAGATCACATATTGCTCGCTATGGAAAAACACGAAGGTATCTTTGATTGTCAAGCTTCTCGTGATACGTTTATTTACGCAGCTTCAGCAGAACGTAAAGGTTTAGGTCCCGTAACGCAAGTATTAGCTGATATCGTTTTAAGGCCCCAAATTACAGAGGACGAGGTTGGTGACAAACTATTATTTCCGAAAGTTTTTTTTTACATAAACATTTTTTTCATTTATAACAAAAATCTATTTTTTTTTAGTTGAATTTAGCTCGTCAAACTATTGAGTTTGAAACTGATTCTCTGCTGACTCGACCGGAACAAGAACCTCTTCTCCTGGACATGATTCATGCCGTGAGTAATTTTTCTGATTAAGAATTCATCTTGGATCTAAAATTTTGATTGTTTGGTTCAAAATTTAACAATTTTGATCAAAAGTCATTATTTTTGGTTTAAAATTCCTATTTTTGGTGTGAGAATTCAAATTCTTTGGTATAAATTTAATATTTTTTGGTTCAAAATGCAACCGTTTGGTTGTAAATTAATTTTCATTTTAATAAGAATTCAAATATTTTGGTAAAAGATTCAACTACATACTTGTAAATTGACTTTTTTTTTGAAAATTCTTATTTTTAATGTCAGAATTCAACTTTTTTGTAGGAAACTTATCCTTTTTGGCAAGAATAATCAACATTTCGGTTGAATTGAACC
>NC_046665.1:109612188-109652604 GCF_010883055.1 Belonocnema kinseyi | reverse complement strand
TTTAATGTCAGAATTCAACTTTTTTGTAGGAAATTTGTCCTTTTTGACGTGAAAATTCAAAATTTCGGTTGAATTCCACCGAATCTTTTTTGGTTAACATAATTATTACATTTTTTGTTTAGAATTGATCTTTTTTTTAAAACATTTTTTCTTTCTTGACTAAAAAATCATTATTTCTTGAAAATTGAACTCTTTTGTTATAAATTTAATCCTTTTTTGGTTGAAAATTGGACTGTTTAGTTGTAAATTAATTTTCTTTGGTTAAAAATTCAACTATTTTGATGAAAAAATCAGCTGCTTAATTGAAAATGTACTTTTTTTTTAATTCCTATTTTTGTTTTGAAAATTCAACTGTTTTTTATTTAAAATTAAAATATTTTCTAGTTGACGTAATTATTACATTTTTCGTTCAGTATTTATATTTTTTGGTTGAAATATTTGTACTTTCTTGACTAAAAAGTCATTTTTACTTGAAAATACAAATATTTTGGTATAAATTTAATCCTTTTTGGTTAAAAACGCAACGTTTGGTTGTAAATTAATTTTCTTTGATCAACAATTCAAATATTTTGGTTAAAAATTCAACTACATACTTTAAAATGGACTTTTTTTTGAAAATGTTTATTTTTGGTTTGAAGATTCAACTGTTTTGTAGAAAATTGTTATTTTTGCATAAAAATTCAACATTTTGGTTACATTAAACTGGTTTTTTATATTAAATAAAAATCTTTTTTGATGAAAAAATCAAATATTACATTTTTTGTTCGGAATCTATGTTTTGTGGTTTAAATATTTTTCTTTCTTGACTGAAAAATCCTTTTTGCTTGAAAATTCACCTAGTTTGGTATAAATTTCATCTTTTTTGTTAAATATACAACTTGCCGGTTGCAAATTATTATACTTTGGTTATTAATTCAAATTTTTGTTGAAAATGGCCTATTTTTGTTTGAAATTCAACTGTTTTGTAGAAAAATGGTCTTTTTGGCATGAAAATTCAAGATTTCGGTTGAATTAAACTGTTTTTTATTAAAAATAAAAATATTTGTTGGTGAAAAAATCAACTATTACATTTTTGTTCGGAATTTTGTTTTTGTTTTTTGAAATATTTGTTCTTTCTTGATTAAAAAATCATTTTTGCTTGGAAATTCAACTAAATTAATTTTTTTTAAATTATAAAATAGAACTGTTTGGTTTAAAATTATTCTTTTTTTTTTTTTTAAATATCAACTATTACATTTTTCGTATGAAATTCATCTTTTTTATTTGAAAATTGAACAACTTCGTTCAAAATTCAACTGGTTTGTTGAAAATTTGCCTTTTTGGGTAGAGCAATTAAGTTTTTGTTATAATTTCATAATTTTTTTTTGAAAATTCATCTGAAATATTTCCTGGTTGTAAATACTTGCAACTATTTTTTTGAAATTTCATCTTCTTAATTTACCAATCATTCTTTTTAACGATAATTGATTAACCTAAAAATTTGACTATTCCAGTTAAAAATTGATCATTTTAGTTGAAAAAAACTGGTTTTGTTACAAATTTAACTATTTTGTGTAAAAATTCTTTTTTTTTGCTTGAAAATTAATTTTTAACTGTATACTTAACTATTCCATGTTTGTCTGAAAATGTATCTCTGTTAGTTGAAAATTCATTTCATTGGTTTAAAAGTGAAATATTTGGTTAAAAATTACGAATTATTTTTCAAATGAAAATATAATCAAGATATAAAATTGATTTCTTTGTTAAAAGTTTATTATTTTCTTAAAAATTTATCTATTTAAAAAATCCATTTCTTGGTAAAAAAATTAATCTTCTTTGTTGAAAAGTTATCTTTTTCGTTGAAAATTCATTTCTTTGGTTAAAAATTTAACTATTTTGTTGAAAATTCGTTTTTTTTTTAAATTTTTTAAACTGGAATTTTGCTTCAATTTTGGTTAAAAATCGATTTTTTGCTAAAAATTTGATTGTTTAGTTGAAAATTCATGTACTTTTTTAAAAATACATATTTTTGAGTTGATAACTTAATTTTTTTCTAAAAATTTCCTTTTTTGGGGTTGTAAAATCAACATTTTGCATGAAATATTTTTTCCTTATTGACTGCAAAATTTCTCTTAGTTGAAAATCACTCTTTTTTTTTTTTTTAATTCGTCTTTTTGGTTTGAAAATTAATCTTTTTTGGTTGAGGATTAAACTAGTTTTTTTTAATTCGCATTTTTTTGGTAAATTTAACTGTTTTTAATAGAAAATTAAAAATAAATTTTTTGGAAATATCAATTATTACACTTTTCGTTAATTATTAATTTTTTAAGCTGAAAATTGAACTATTTTGTTGAAAATTCGTTTTTTTTTGTGAAAAATTAATTTTTAACTGAATATTTAATCATTCCATGTTTGGTTGAAGATATGCCTTCTTTAGTTGAAACTTCATATATTTATTGAAATTTCATCTTTTGTGATAAAATGATCATCTTTTTGGTTCAACATTCTTTTCTTTTGTTCAAAAGTGAAATATTTTTTGGTTAAAAAATAATTTTTTTAATGAGAATATAACTATTCCATTTTTGGTTGAAAGTTCAGGTATTTTGTTTAAAATTCATATTTTTGGATGAATAATTCATATTTTTTTGTAGCAAATTTATTTTTTGTGGTTATGAAATCAAAATTTTGAATGAAATTCTTTTTATTTATTGACTGAAAAATCTTTCTTGGTTGAAAATCAAACTCTTTTTTTTTTATTCTTCTTTTTGGTTTTGAAAATCAACCATTTATGGTTGAGGATTCTACTAGTTTTTTTTTTTTTAATTTCGTATTTTTGGGCAAATTCCACTGCTTTTTACAGAAAATTTTTAAAAAATCTAATGGAAATATCAATTATTACACTTTTCGTTAATTATTGGTCTATATGGTTGAAAATTCATTTCTATGGTTTGATAGTGAACTATTTTGTTCAAAATTAGTTGTTTTTTTTGGGTTAAAAATTAGTTTTTGAACTGAGAATATAACTATTCCATTTTTGGTAGAAAATTAATCTTATTGGTTGTTGAAAATTGATTTTTTTATCGAAAATTCAACTATTCCATTAAGAATTCCTTTCTTTGTTAAAAATTTACTATTTTATTCGAAATTCATGTGTTTTTTAAATGTATTTTTATTGGTAGAAAATAATCTTAGTTGAAAATGTATCTTTTTGTTAAACATTAATTTCATTGATCGAAAAATCATGTATTTTGTTGGAAATTCGACTTTTTGTTAGAAAATACATCTTTTTGGTCGAAAAATAAACCATTTTGGGTAAAAATTAATGTTTTTCTTGAAAATTTGTGATTTTTTGTTTCAGAATTAATTTTTTAATTATATAATTGATCTTTTCTAGTTGAAACTTCTTGTATTTTATTAAGAATTTGGATTTTAAAGTATCCTTAACTTGATTTCAGGCTGCCTATAGAGACAATACTTTAGGTCTTCCCAAAATATGTCCAGAGGGAAACGTAAATAAAATAGATAGACAAATTCTCTTCACATATTTGAAAAATCACTATACGCCAAATAGAATGGTTATTGCGGGCGTCGGCGTTGAACATGAACGGCTCGTCGAAGCGGTTCAAAAGTAACGAAACTTTTTTTTCTATTCTAATAATTTCGAATATTTTTTTCTTGAAATATTTTCCAACGATTCATATTTCATTTTATCTCCTTATAATTTAAATAATTACAGATATTTCGTGGATGAGAAGCCAATTTGGGAAGAGGATCCAACCCTGATTATTCCAGGTAGAACGGAGAATTTAGTCGACGATTCTGTTGCACAGTACACCGGTGGATTAATAGTTGTAAGTGCATTTTTTTAAATAAAAAATCTTTTTTAAAAAAATAGATGTGTCGTGAAAATCTCGAGGGAATTTTGCCAAAATCTTCGAATTAATTTAAGAATTCAGTTCTAAAAGTCAGGGTTTATTATTATACAATTTGTATTTGACATGAGAGAAAGAAAAAACATTAATTTGAAGGGATTTCAAGGTGTTTGAAATATTTTAGGATAAATACTTTTTTTATTCTGGAAGATTTTTTAAGATTTCCGAGAATTTCAATGATTTTAAGAAATTATAAAACTCTCAAGATAATTTAATAAATTTTCCAGGACTTTAGGTAATATGATCAATTTTTAAAGAATCTCACTGGAATTTTATAATAATTTAGTGGATCTTTAAGAATTTATTCACGAGAAGTGACGTATTTTCTAGGGTTTCATAGATTTTAAGAGATTTCTATTATTAATTTATTCTGAATTTTTTTTATTTTTTGAAATTCGTTTGAATATTTTAATTCACTTGAATTCTTGTAAATTGACTTAATTCTACTTAATTCAATGATTTTTTGAAATTGTTTAAAGATTTTATTTAATTTATTTGAAAGACTAAAAATATTTTAACGTATTTTTGTGAAATTCCTAGACATTTTCAAGATATTTAAAAACTTCCAAAAGATTCGAAAATTTTTAGGGTATTTTAAAAGATTCCCAAGAATTTTCAAGGACTTTGAGAAGTTTAAAGGGATTTGAAAAGATATCAAAACACTTAAAATATTTTAGTAAATTTTAAAAGGTTCCCAGAATTAGTTTTATTTATTGCAAAATTCCAAGAATTTTTAAAATTGGGCAACATTTTTAAAAGTTTCTAAGAGATTTCACAAAGATTTCACAAAAATTGTAACGATTCAAAATATTTTAGAAGATTTCAAAAGATTTCAAATGTTCCACTTATTGCAAACGAATGCAAAAGATATCAGAAAGATTTCAGTCAGATTTTATAAATATTTCGAAAAATTAAAAAAAAAAAAAACGGTAAAGTACATTAGATTTCAATTAAAAAGGTTTCAATAAATTTGAGAAGAATGCAACAAGTTTCAATGATTTTAAACAAAGAAAAAAGATTTCTCATACAAAGATTAAAAAAATATTTCACAAATATTAAAAATATTTAATAAAAATTTCACAAATATTTCAGATTTCAAGAACTTCAAAGATTATAAGGATTTCTAAGATTTTACATAAATTTTAAAAGGTTCTAAAAGATTTTTAAAAATTTATTTCAATAGTTTGAAGGGATTTCAAAAACTTTGGAATATCTTAGAGTATTTTAAAAGAGTCCAAGGCATCTTCAAGAGATTCAAACAACTTCAGGGGATTTCCAAGAGTTTAAATAATTTAAAGGGATTTAAAGAAATTTTGATTTTAAACGATCTCAATATTTTTTAGAAGATTTCACAATGTGTACAATTATTTCAATGAGTTCACAAATATTTCAAAAATTATTTTTAAAAATTTCACAAATTTCAAAGAATTTACAGAATTTTTAAAAGGTTACAAAATAAATTTTTTTAATTTATTTCAATAGTTTTTAAGTTATTTCAATGATTTTGAAATAATTGAGGGTATTTTGAAAGAGTCCAAGACATTTTAAAGATATTAAGAGCATTTCAAGGGATTTTAATAATTTTGAGAGATTTAAAAAAAAATGTGAAGAAGAAGATATGAAAGGATTTTACAGGACCTTTAAGGTTATACGATAATTTAATAGACTCCAAGGGATTTTGTAAAATTTCCAAGGATTTTATAAAATTATTTTATGTGATTTTAAGAGCTCTCAAAGGTATCTTAATAAATTTTCCAGGATTTCAGGAAGTAAAATAACATTTTATGTAATTTTTCCTGGATTTTATAATATTTTAATGGATTTCAAGAATATTTTCATTTTTTTTTGCAATTAATTTGGAAATCACCTTGAATTATCATTAATTTATACTGATATATTTTCAATCTCTTCGAATTCTTGTACATTCAGTAAATTTTACTCAATTTAATGAATTTTAAAAAGTTTTTTGTTTCATTAATCTTAAAGTCTTTTTAATTCAGCTTAATTTCTTAGAACTTTCATAAAATTCTTTTTATTTCTCTGTAATTTTTCAAAACTCGTTTCAAACTTACTCAATTCAATGAATTTCTTCATATTTTTGCATTTTTTTTTAATTCACTTGATTGTGTTTTAAATTTCGTTTGATTTTTGGTGAATTTAATCGAATTCTTCTAAATTCACTCAAATTTTATTCTAATCAATGGAATTTTGTCGATTAAATTTTTTTTTAATTCATTTGAATTCTTTTGAATTTAACTCTAATTGCTTTGTAGTCATTAGTCACTTCTTTGATTAGAAATTAGTAGGGTTTCTAAAATTGGAAGGTTTGATGTTTTTTTGGAATTCACCCGGAATTCTTTTCAATTCTTTTAAATTCTCTGGAATTTTTTAATTTACTTGAATTCTTCTAAATTAATTCTGTTTAATTCAATGCATTTTTTTCAATCGTTTCAAGTTATTATTACTCATAAAATATTTTCATAAAATTATTTTGAACTCCCTTTAATTTGTCCAAGCTCATTTCAAATTTACTGAATCCAATGCATTTTATATATATTTTTAAATTGTTCCCAATTCATTTAATTTCTTTGGAATTTAACTTGAATTGTTTTGAAATTTTATGAATTTATCTTGAATTGGATACATTTTGAGTGCGAAAAAAGCACCTTATGAGCGTGCCAAAAAAGTACCTTTGGTCTCTATATTTTATCCTAAATTTTAAAAGAAAAATCTATCCAAGTTCGATTTTAACATTTTTTAAAAGTAATTAGTTGAATTGGCATCTTCTTTAATTATGATTTCAATCAGTTTATAAAGCGTAATTCGAAAATCTTCTACTAAACAAAATTTTACATTTTAGATTTTTATTTTTAAGCTTATATTTTTAATTTAAAAAATTTGTAATTGCAGTTTTGGAAAACTTAAACAATTAGTGATTAAAATCGTTTGAAATTGAAAATTTTAGATAAAAAAATGTGTACTTAACTGTAAATGTACATTATTTAAGTATTTTAAAAATAAAACTGTACTTAAAAGTATCAAAAAGTGAACAATAATTTATTTGTTAAGACGATTCTAAATCCGTTTAAAATTTAAGAATTCTCAGAGATCATCGTTAAAACTGGATCAATTCAAAGGCCTTAGTCGTAAAAAATGTAAATAATTTGAAACTGAATTGTTTGAAATAGAAATCTTTCAAATTCCAAAATGCTTTTAAAATTTGAACGTAACGATTTTAATTGTTCTATTTAAAAAATAATATAATTTATAAAGATATTTTAAGGTTTTGAAAAGATCCAAAATCAAATAGTCATTGCCTAATTTAAAACAAAATGTAGATTTTCGCAGATTTTGAACCAAAAATGCATACGCTTTTAAGAATTGTGAAAGGCTTTTATTCAGAAAACTTTTAGTAATAAATTTAAATAAAAATCAATTTTGAAGTTTTTTAAGGACATCTAAACTATTTACAATAATTCAACATCTAATGTAAAAATTGTTTAGTTTAAACAAATTTAATGGTTCAAGTTTTAATGTTTCTAGCTTAAAATTGGTTAAAACACTATAGTTTTTTTATTTTCAAACTTATTGATTAATTTTTCAATTTAGAGCTTAAAAAGTGATATAATGAATTTATATTTTTAGAATTGAATCTGAATTTATGAATTCTGCAATTTATAAAAGTTAAAGATTCTAAACTTTTCAGTTTAAATGCATTTAATTTACAATTATTCAGTTGAAAAATGTTAGTACTTTCGCTTTTATAGGTATAAGTTATTGAGCATTTCAATAAAAAATTTGTTTATTAAAAAACTTTTCAACTTCAATTTTAGAAGTTTAAAAATTGAGAATTTCATCTTGATTGCTTTAATTTGCAGTTTATTTTTAATTTTTCACATTCTCAAAAATGTTTGCGGACCAGGAAAAAACTGGGAAATGACGAGGAATTTTTTTTTTCGATTAAAACGGCCACCCTGATTTAGAAGTTTTTTTTTATAAAATTGCTTTCTCTAATAGAAAGAAGGAAGCATGCCAGTGCATCCAGAGTCGAGTGGCATTCCGAGATTGTCTCACATCGTGATTGGCTTGGAAGGATGCTCGCATCAAGATCCAGATTTCATTGCAATGTGTGTTTTGAACACAATGATGGGTGGGGGAGGAAGTTTCAGTGCAGGAGGTCCTGGCAAAGGAATGTACACAAAACTTTACACCAATGTACTTAACCGGTAAGTCATAGCTGTCATCATTAACATTTTTCGGTTTTTTTTTTCTATTTTTCGACTCTTTTACCCTTTTTTTTCCAATTGAGTAAGTAAAATTTTATTTACAAAATCTTGTGAGATAGTTCCATTTTAATTCAGTCATCGACGAAATGTGTTGTTTTTTTTTAAAGAATAGGAAATGAAAGAAGCAGCTCGTTTAGAAAAAAATTTGCTGCTCAATTTTAATATTGTGAATAATTCTATAAATTTTTAATTTCTTCTCCGCTGATTGGGAATGGTGGTCTACCATTTCGCCACCTGGTGCCGAAAAACTGGAACTAGAAGGAGTAGGTGCAAGTTTAAAGATGTATTTTCATTTTTGCATAAAAGTATTTTTACGATTTTTTAGTGAAGTTTAAAAGAATAATTGAATAATAAAAACAAATCTTCATACAAAATTAATCGTTTTAGCTGGAATTTCCATCTTATACAGTGAAAAAACACGTTTTTATCAAAAAGGTTTTTTAAAAAAAAGAAACAATTATTTCACTATTTCATATAATTTTCAATACATTTTAATTTTAAATAAATTTTAATTAATGTATTTAGCGACAAATTTTATCCAGATTTCGCAAATTATACGAATAATTGACCATTGGAATTCAAATTCGAATTCTAACCTAATGTTTCGATCAGATTTTTAAATAGTAAATATTTCATGTATAAATTAATAAAAATTTATTTGATTTTATTTTTGCATCTAAATAAGTCAATTTAAAGGACCAAAGGGTACTTTTTATTACGCCCATATTGACTGAATTTAGAGGAAGTAAAGCTCAAAGAGAAGAATTCAATGAAATTCATAAAAATTCAAGGTGAATTAACAAAAAATCAAATGAATTTAAAACAATTTGATAAAAATTAATTGAACTCAGTAACTTTGAAATAAGCTTAGAAAATCAATGAAATAAAAACTTTTGAAAAGCCACGGAATTAAGTAGTACTGATTGAATTTAGAAGGATTCAAGTAAATCACAAGAATTCAAGAGAATTCGAAAATTCCAAGAAAAATTTCAAATCTTTGAAACCCCACTAATCTCCTACACAAGAAGTGACTAATGATTATAAAACAATTCAAGATAAATTCAAAAGCATTCAAATGAATTGAAACAATTTAAAGAATCGAAAAAAAATTGATTGATTACCATAAATTTTGAGTGAATTTAGAAAAACTTAAAAGAAATTAGTAGAATTGGATGAAATTCATCAAAAATTAAACTGAATTAAAAAAACAATCGAGTGAATTAAAAACAATTGAAAAAAATGAAAAAATTAATTTAATTGTGTAGAATTGAGTGAATGTAGAAGAATTCAAAAGAATTAAAAAGAATTAACGATAAATTAATAAGAATTCAGGGCGAATTACAAATAAATTTTAAAAAATATTTTAATTTTTTCAAATCTTCGAAACCCTACGAAATCACTCATATCTGGTGAAAAATTCTTTGAAATCAATTAAAATAATAAAATCCCTTAAAATTATTAAGACCCTTGGAATCTTTTAAAATTCCTTGAAATATTTCAGTCTTTGAAAGCTTTAAAACTAGTGAAATAAATTTAAAATATAGTAATCTTTTAATCTTTCCTAAAATATTTCGAATCCTTTGATATGTTTTGAAAGCCCTTGAAACGTTTTAAACCACTTGAAAACACCTGAGAATCTTTTAAAATATCCCAAAGTATTTGAAATTCCTTTAAATCCCATTAAATTACTGAAATGAATAAACAATTTCTTTGTAATCTGTTATAATAATCCAAATTATTTTAAATCCTTTACACTCCTCTGAAATTTTGTAAATCTCTTGAAAATGCCAACGAATTTGAAAAAAAAATACGTTAAAATATTTCAAATCCTTTAATCATTTTATCAATTGATCCACAAGATCAATTAAATTAAAACTTTTTAAAATAAAAAATAAATTAATTGCATTAAGTAGAAAAGAGTAAATTTATAGAAATTCAAGTATTTCAAAAGCTTTAAAACCACTGTAAATTAATTAAATTAATTTTTTAAATCCTTGGAATCTTTTAAAATTCCCTCATATAATTCAAATTAAAAGCTCCTGAAAATGCCTTAGAAGTTAAAAAAAAGCCTAAATTGAAATGCATCTTTAAAATCGTACCTATTTCTTCTAGTTCGGATTTTTGTCATCAGGTGGCGTATCGAAGTTTAACTATTCTCAATAGAAAATGTTAAAGTATAATTTTTTTTAGGTTGAACTCAAAAGTTATGAAAATTATTATTGGAAAATTTCGATGTTAATTCAGTTTTTATTTTCAGAATTAGAATAAGCCATGGACATGATATTTCAGAAGAATTTTACAAAGATTTTGTAAATTTTAAAAGCTTTAAAGGATTTCAAAGATTTTTAAACGATTGCAACAGTTTTCAGAAGATTATAAATTATTTCACAAATATTTCAAATATTCCAGTTATTTCAAATTAATGCAAAAAATTTCAAAAGAATTTCAAATATTTTAAATAGGAATACACCATATTTCAAAGATTTCAACAAATTTGAGAAGATTTCAAAAGATTTCAATGATTTAAATTGAACACAAAAGAATTCCCACAAAAAAGGTTAAAGAAAGATTTCATAAATACTTTTCAAAAATTTCATAAATATGTCAAAAGTTCTCTAGAAATTTCACAAAGGTTTCAAATATTTTCAAGATTTCAAAGATTTTCCGAAACAAATTTTTAAAGTCCAAAAGATTTCTTAAATATGTCACGGAATATTTAAATATTTCAGAAAGATTTTAAATACTGCAAAGGATTTCAATAAATTCACAAAGATTTTAAACTGTTTCGAATTGATACATTACACCAGATTTTAAAGCATTTCAAAGATTTTAAACGGTTTCAAAATTTCTAAGAAGATTTTCAAAGATTTCATAAATATATCATAATTTCGAAATTTTTCATAAAGTTTTCAAGGATTTCAAAAATTTAACAGATTTAAAAATATTTTCCAAAAATTTGACGGAAATTTCAAGATTTTACAAAGATTTTCAATACTTCAAAATATTTTTAAAATCCTAAAAGATTTCTGAAAAGTTGATTTGACAAAGTATTTTTAATATTTAAATTTCGAAAACAAATATTAAAGATGTCAGAAATATTTCACGAATATTTTTAATTTTTTTATTGATTAAAAAAAAAAACACAAAATATTTCAAAGATTTAAAATTTTTGCCAAAATGTTAAAAGTTTCCAAAATATTTCTCAAAGGTTTCAGAGAAAATTCAAATTTTCACAGGTATTTTAAATACTTCAAAATATTTCAACAAATTCACAAAGATTCTCAAATATTTCTTAAGAATTTCACAGAAATTTTAAGATTTTACCAAATATTTCAAAGAATTCTGAAGGATTTCAAAATATTTCAAGGGTTTCATAAAGATTTAAAGGATTTTCTAAAAGATTTCAAGGATTTCAAAAATTTAACAGATTCAAAAATATTTGTCAACAATTTCACGGAAATTTCAAGAGTTCACACAGATTTTAAATATTTCAAAACATTTTTTAAAATCTGATAATATTTCTGAAAAGTTGATTTCACAAAGTATTTTTTAATTTAAATTTCTAAAACACATATTAAAGATGTAGAAAGATTTCACGAATATTTCAAAGATTTTAAAAAGGGTACAGTAACCAGATTTCAAAAATTTCAGAACATTTCAAATATTTTAAACGATTTCAAAATTTCTTAGAAGAGTTCATAAGTTCACAAACACAAAATATTTCAAAGATTTCGAAGTTTTTGCGAAAATTTTACAAGATTCCAAAAGATTTCTTAAAGGTTTCAGAGACATTTCAAAATTTCATAGATTTCATTAATTGTTATTTTTAAATTGAAAATCAGTTTGTTTTTTTAACTGAAAATGTAATTATTCCAATTGAACATTCCGTCATTTTATTTAAAATTAATTTCTTAGGTAGAACATTAATTGTTTTAAATGAAAATTTAACAAATCAATTTTTGGATGACAATTTATCTTTTTTAGTTGAAAATTCATGTATTTTGTTAAAAATTAGCTTCTAGGGCGGGATTAATTCCTGATTTAAATTCTTAGTTGTTAATTAATTATTTTTTTCAAAATTTCTTATAAGAGTTCATAAGTTCACAAACACAAAATATTTAAAAGATTTCGAAGTTTTTGCGAAAATTTTACAAGATTCCAAAAGATTTCTTAAAGGTTTCAGAGACATTTCAAAATTTCATAGAAATTTTTAATACATCAAAGTAATTTAACAAATTCACAAAAATTCTAAAATATTTCTTAAGAATTTCATAGAAAATTTAATATTTCACACATATTTCAAAGAATTCATAAGGATTTCAAAATATTTCAAGAATTTCATAGATTTGATACGATTTCAAAAGGTTTTAAGAAATTTGAGAAGATTTCAAAAGATTTCAATGATTTCAAACGAACACAAAAGATGTCTCACAAAGGTTAAAGAAAGACTTCACAAATATTTTTAAAAATTTTAAAGATTTCAGAGATTTCAAAAATTGTACAGAAATATTAAAAGGTTTAAAAAAAACATTTGATAGAAATTTAAATATTTCAAAACGATTTTCAAATACTCTAAGAGATTTTAACGAATTCACAAAGACATCCAAAGATTTCAAGGATTACAGTCTTTACAAAGATTGTAAAATATTCCTAAAAGTTTCACAAAGACGACTTATATTAAACTCTATTGTTAAAAAGTAATTTTTTTGCTTGAAGGTTCATCATTTTAATTGAAAATTTATCTGTTCGTTTAAAAATTAATCTATTTTGTTGAAAATTCTTTTTTTCTTTGACTGAAAATGAATTTTTTTACTGAAAATTTAACTATTCCAGTTGAAAATTTAACTGTTTTGTGAAAATTTAAATCAATTTTTTGTTGAAAAATTATTTTTTTAATCGAAAATTAGTCTTTTTTGTTAGAAATTAATCTTCTTAGTTGAGAATTCATATTTTTATTTGAAAATTAAATTATTTTGGTTGAAGATTTATCATATTTGTTGATAAGTCATTGCCTTGTTTGAAAATTAATTGTTATTTTTAAATTGAAAATCACTTTGTTTTTTTAACTGAAAATGTAATTATTCCAATTGAACATTGCGTCATTTTATTTAAAATTAATTTCTTAGGTAGAACATTAATTTTTTTAAATGAAAATTTAACAAATCAAGTTTTGGATTACAATTTATATTTTTTAGTTGAAAATTCATGTATTTTGTTAAAAATTAGCTTGTAGGACGGGATTAATTCCTGATTTAAATTATTAGTTAATAATTAATTATTTTTTGGCTAAAAATTCAACTATTCCAATTAAAGATTCATCTTTTTTTATTTGAAAATTTATTTTATTTTTTGGTATTCATTATAGTTTAAAATTCATCACTCTGATTTAAAAATTCTTTGTTTGTTATTTTGTGGAATATTAATTTTTTAACTGAAAATTTAATTATTCTTTTTGTGTTTGAAAATTGATCTTTTTTGTTTGTTATAAATTTGACTATTTGTTTAAAAATTCATGCATTTTGTTTTAAAAAAATGGTCTTTTTTCTTATAAAATTAATTTTTTTGAAGCTTTAAATATTTTTTGTTAAAAATGCATCTATCTTATTGAAATTTTTTTTTTATTATTATTAGCGAGATAGAGAAAAGTATTAACAGACTATGTTTTAGGTCTTAAAATAAAGAACAAAATTTAAATATCTACATTAGTTTAAGAATACAGAATTTAACCAAAAATCGACACCTTTTTGATATTAATCTTCGTCATAAGATTTAAAAGTTAAAAAATACTCATAACTTTGTCGAAACTGAACTTCCGCCTTTTTTCACCTATTTAAAAAAAATAAAATTACCCTTAAATTTCAGGTCCGAAACGTGATGTAAATAATGACTAAAAGTTGAATTTCTCAAGTTTTTATTTGCTGATTTAAATTTTTTCCTTTTTTTTTGGGTCTAATACTGTTTTTTTTTGTCAGATATCAGTGGATGTTTAGTGCAACTGCCTACAATCACGCGTATTCAGACACTGGTCTCTTTTGTATTCACGCTTCTTCTCCAGAAGTTCGGGTAGCAGAAATGACAGCGGTAATTGTTCACGAATTAGTCGGAATGGCTGGTTCAACGACAACGACCGAATTGGAGGTAAGAGAATTTTATTCACCGAGAATTTAATTAAAAATCGGGGAATTTTCTTCTGAACGCAGTAAAATTCAGGTTTTCATTATTTAATTAATTTTTGTCAATTTAGAAAACTGATTTATACTTTATTTACAATCGCGGGGATTGATTATTTATTTTTTTAGTTATATATTTTTATTTTTATGGATCTTAAATTTTTCAGATTATATCTGTTTACTCTAATTAAATTATAATTTATCCAAACAGATTTTATTACTATAAGGAATTTTTGTAAATAATTATCATTTTTATTTTAGGACAGGAAGTTTCCGTAAATAAATATAATTTCACTTGGAACAGGGAATTTTTGACATAGAACGAGAAATTTTTAAAGGAATTTAAACTAAGATTTAGAAGAAAGGAGTTTAAAAAATCCCGTTTCCAAGTCAGTTTTTGTCACAATTCAAAAGTTCCCTCTTCCAAATTAAAAAAAAAAAAGAATGCATTTCAAGTTGCTTTTAGAGTAGAAGTAATATTTCAAAGAGGAAATATTTTATATTGTTCGTTGCGAATTTTTTTGTTTGAAGATTCAACATTTTAATTGAAAATTCATCTTTTTTCGAAAATGTAGCTGCTTTCTTGAAAATCATTTTTTTTTTAACTAAAAATTTGGATGAAAATTCTACTAAATGGTTGAAAATTAATATTTTTTATTTAAAAATTAAAAAAACTATTTGCTTGAAAATTGATATACTCTGTGGAAAATTTGTATTCTTTTGTAGAAAATTAATCTCTATGATTTTGCAAAAAAAAATCTTTTCTAGTTCAAAATTGAACAATATTACTGAAAATTTGTCTTTTCTCATTGAAAATTCAACCATTTCGTTAAAAACTCGCATATTTTGTAAAAAAAGTTTTTTTGTGCAGAAAATGATTTTTTAAAAGTTAATCTCCACGTTTAAACATTTTTCTTTTCGTCAAAAATTCAAGTATTCCAGCTAAATATTTATCATTTTAGTTGAAAATTCATCTTTTAGGTTGGAAATAAAATTACTTGGTTAAAAATTAAACTCTTTTGTTTAAAAATTATTATTTTTTGGTTGTATTCCAGTTGAATATTCCATAATTTTAGTTTTAAAAATCCGACCTTTAGTTGAGCATTCATTTTTTGACTCAAAATTTAATGATATAATTTTTGGTTGAACATTGATTTTTTTAAAGTCAAAACTAAATTATTTTAGATTTGGTAGACAATTTATCTCTTTGTGGTAAAAATGAATTTATTTTCTGAAAATTTAACTTATCCAGTTAAATTTTATTTAAAGTTCAACTATTTCAGTTGAAAATTCATCATTTTAGTATAAAATTAATCAGTTTAGTTGAAAATTGATCTTTTTTAGTTCAACATTCAATTATTTGATTGAATATTATTCTTCTTTAATTGAAAATTCAATTATTTCGTTAAAAAAGCATGTGTTTTCTTAAAAAAAGTATTCCAATTAAATATTTATTTATTTTTTAATTCAACTATTTCAGTTGAAGATGTTATAAATGTTATAAGATGAGATTCTGGCATTTAAATATTATTATTCAGAGACAATGAAAAAATTTTTAGGGAAAAATTAGGGAATTTTGAAAATAAAGTTTTGCGGTTACCCTGATATAATATGCTTTTTACTAATTGATTTGTCTTGTATCTTTTTTGTTTGAAAATTTAATTACATTTTTCAAATTCGTCCTTTTAGTTTAAAAATGTCTTAGTGGAGATTTGATCTTTTTTGGATAAAAACGCAAATGTTTGGTTGAATCACTTTGTTAAAATATCATATTTTTGCTGAAGATTTATTATTTTAGTAAGAAATTCCTTGTTTTTGAAAATTAATTTCTCAACTATTATTTAACAAATCTAGTTGATGATTCATCATTTTAGTTCAAATTCATCTTGTTGATTATAAGTTAAACCATCTTATTGAAATTTGATATTTTTAATTTAAAATTTAACCAGTTGAGTAAAAGTTGAACTACTTTATTAAAAAAAAAATTTTGTTTAAAGCATCATCTCTTTGATTGAAAATTGAACTATTTTGGTGCTAATTGTTTTATTTTTTGTTTAAAATTATTTTTCTTGAGCTGTAAATGTAATTTCTGAGTTTGAAATTTAAACTAGCTCAAATTTATCAGTTCAGATTTTAGTTGAAAATTACTCTATTCGGTTAAAAATTCAATTATTTTGTTGAGAATTGAATGCTTTTTTTAGAAAATCCAACTGTTTGGCTCAAAATTGAACTATTTGGTTGACACTTTTTTTGTCAATTTTTTTTGCTTCAAAGTTCAACTGTTTAATTGTAAATGTAATTTTTTGGTTGAAAATGGAACTATTTTGTTTCAAGTTACAGTATTTTGTTGAAAATTCGTCTCTTTTCCTTTAAAATTCACCTCTTTGGTTATAAATGCAACTGTTTCGTTAAATTTTTTTTTTTAATTCAACTGCTTAATTAAAATTTCGACTGTTTGGATCAAATTTCATCTTTTTAAATCCAAACTTCAAGTAATTTGTTTAAAAAAGAATTATTTTGTTGTAAATTCACCTTTTCACGTTGAAAATTCAACGTTTTTGTTAAAAATTAAACTATATTTTGTTAAAAATTAAATTATTTTCGTGAAAATTGGACGATTTTAATAAAAATTCATATTTTTTCGGTCGAAATATGAAATATTTTGATAAAAATTCGTTTTTTTTTTGTTTTTTGAAATCTCAACAATTACATTTTTGTTTCATTAGAAATTCGATCATTTTGTCGATAATTAGAGTTCTTAAAAATTTGCTTCTTCTGTTTCAAAGTGCAACTGTTCGTTGCAAGTAAAATTTTTTGGTTAGAAATTAATATTCTGGTTAAAAATTCGACTATTTAGATGAAAAATTAATCTTTTTGGGCATCAACTTTAAGTATTGGCTTAAAAATTCAACTGTTTTGTTTGAAAATTCGTTTTTTGTTGCTGACCATTTGGTTGAAAATTCAACTATTTCTTATAAAACGACGTTTAAAGTTCCACTATTTTGTCGTAAATGCAACTGTTTGGTTAACAATACATGTTTTTTTTTAATTTAAATATTTTTGTGTAATTTTGGCCATTTCACTATTTGTCATCTTTTTTGGTCAAAAATTTAAATATTTTTGTTGAAAATTCATTTTTTTTTTAAATTTAAAATATCACTTTTTTCGTTGAGATTTCATTTTTTTTTTAAAGATTCAACGATCTTTGAAAAAATTCGACTTTTTGGCTTGTAAATTTAACAATTTGATTTAAAATGCATCCGTTTTTGAGTAAAGAAATATCTTTTTTATTAGAAATTGAATCATTTCTTTAAAAATCCAAATTATTTTTTGGGCAAAAAATTCCAAGTTTTTTTGTTTGTTCTTTTATGGTAGAAAAGTCATCTTTGTGGTTTGAAATGAATCAATAAATTTGAAAAATCTCAATTTTAATCTGAAATTTTATTATTTTACTCCGTTTATGGAAGATTCTATCCTGAAATTGTTGCAATATTAAAATTCTGGTCTTTAAATATTAATTTTCAAGAAAATGAAAAGTTGTTCACGAAAAATTCAGCGAATTTTGGGTATGAAGTTTTTCGGTCACCTTGAACAAATTATAATTTTGTTTTCAGAGGGCGAAGAAACAACTCCAATCGTTACTCTTGATGAATTTGGAACAAAGGCCAGTCGTCTTTGAAGATATTGGCAGGCAGGTTCTCGCCACTGGATTCAGGCATCGACCGGAATATTTCATCCAGGCGATTAGTTAGTATATTTCTCTAAACATAATTATATTTGAAAAATACATAAATTTTATTAATATATTTAAATTTAAATTATATATACATTTATTTGTTTAAATCTTGTTTGCAATTTAAATTTTTATATACCTAGAAAAACCTGGAAATTTTAGGGATTTCTTTTTTTCAATCCAGAGAATTTTTTCAAGATTGTGCTTTTTTAAAAATTGCAATGTAAAATTATATAATAATAATAATTCTTTGTTTGTAAAACTAGCTTTATATTACTGTATTTTATTTTTCGTAAAAAATTAATTGTTTTAAGTTTAAAATTCAAGAATGTGGTTGAAAATTCAACTCATATTTAAAAGTCTTCTTTTTGGATAAATTCAACAGTTTTTTTTATTAAAAATTGAAATCTTTCTTTGATTGAAATATCAACTAATACATTTTTCGTTCAAAGTGCATCTATTTTGAAATGAAAATTTAATTACAGATCTGGAAGGTAAACTATTTTGTTAAAAGTTAATTTTTTTGTTCAAGATTAATTATTTTAATTGAAAATGCATCATATTTTTAAAAATAAAAATTTAACTATTTCAGTTAAAACTTGAACAATTTTTTTACTGCATATTTAACTATTCAATTTTTGGTTGACAATTAATCTTTTTTAGTTGAAAGTTCATGTATTTGATCGAAAATTCGGCTTTTTTAGTTAGAAATTAATCTTCTGGGTTGAAAATGAAAGTACTTTTTTGAAAGTTCAACTCTTTTGTTAAAAATTGATATTTTTTAGTTGGAAATTCAACTATTCGGTTGACAAATCATGTATTTTGTCGAAAAATTAAATCTTTTTTCGGTAGACATTAATCTTTATGGTTCAAAATTCAACTGTTGGAAACTCATCAAGTTTGTATAAAAATTGATATTTTTTTGTTAAAAATTCGACTATTTGGTTCGATATTAGTCTTTTTTTATTTGAAAATCTAACTATTTCTTTTAAAATTCATTTCAGTCATTCAGTTGAAAAATTATTTTTTTTTGTTTTGGTATAAATGATTCTTTTTTAGTTGAAAATTCTACTGTTTTAGTTAAGGATTTATCATTTTAGTTGAATTATGGACTTATTCGTTCAACATTCAACGATTTAAGTTCAAGATTCATAATTTTAGTTGAAAATTAATCTTCTGTAGTTTTAAATTCAACTATTTTGTTAAAAATCGATCTTTTTTATTTCAAAATTCCACTGTTTGACTGAGAGTTCATGTACTTTGTTAAAATGTTAAAAATGAATGAATTTTGGTAGACATGAATCTTTTTGGATGAAAAAATAAATATATTACAGTTAAAGATTCATACTTTTATTTGAAATTTCGTCTTTTCGGTTTAAAATTTAACTTATTCATTAAAAAATTCATCATTTTGTTCAAAAGTTGATTTTTTTTTAGTTCAAATTCCAAATTTTTGGTTGGAATATTGTATTTTATAGTTGCAATATCGAGTATTTGATTAAAAATTTATCTTTTTTTAGTTCAAAATTAAATTATTTGTTTAAAAATTAATGTATTTTATTGAAAAATGATATCCTTTTTTGTAGAAATTAATCTTTTTCTTTAGAAATTAATCTTTCTGGTTGAAAGTTTAACTATTGCAGTTAAAGATTTCTAACTTTATTTAAAATTTCGTCTTTTTGGTTTAAGATTGAACCATTTCAGTAGCAAATTCATATAAAATATTTCGTTCAAATTTTTATCTTATTAGTTTAAAATTAAATTATTTGGTTGAGAAATCGTGTGTTTTATTGAAATATTGTATCCTTTTTTGTTGAAAATTCATTTTTTGTTCGAAAATTCAACTATTCCAGTTAAAGATTAATTATTTTAGTTCAAATTTTGTCTTTTTGGTTTTAAATTGAACTATTTCCGTTGGAAAAGCATCAGTTTGTTTAAAAATTGATCTTTTTGAGTTCAAAATTCAAATATATGTTTGAAAATTCAACAATTTCAGGTAAAATTTCGTTTTTTTTGTTTCTTTGATAATTGATATTTTTTAGTTCAAAATTTAAATATTTGGTTGAAAGTTTGTCTTTTTTAGTTGAAATATTTACTATTTGGTTAAAAAATTATATTTTTTAGTTCAAAGTTAATCTGCGTGGTTGAAAACTCAACTATTCGAGTTAAAAACGCATAATTTTTATTGAAATTTCGCCTTTTCGTTTAAAAATTCACTATTACGCTTGAAAATTCATCAGTTTGTTTGAAAATTGTTCTTTTTTAATAAAAGATTCAAATATTTGGTTAAAAATTTGCCTGTTTTAGTTAAAATATAAACGATTTGATTAAAATTTGATCTTTTTTAGTTTAAAATTAAGCGAATTGGTTGAGAATTTATGCATTTTGTTGAAATATATCCGTTTTGGTAGAAATTAATCTTTTTGGTTAAAAATTCAAGTATTCCAGTTAAGGTTTATAATTTTAGTTGAAAATTTATATTTTCGGTTAAAAATGAAACTGCATGGTTAAAGTTAAGCTCTTGCGTTTCAAATTGATCTTTTTTATTTAAAATTCCTCTATTGCAATTTAAAATTGGTTGTTTTTTTTTGTGGAAAATTATTTTTTTATTTAAGATTGTGACCTATTCCATTTTTGGTTAAAAATTTTTTTTAGTTGAAAATTCAACATTTTGGTTGGTAATTCAAGTATTTCGTTGAAAAATCGCCTTTTTGGTCGAAAATTAATCTTTTATGTTAAAAATTGAACTTTTTTTTTAATTTTATATTTTTCAGTTAAAAATTCAATTCTTTTGTTGCATACTCATATGTTTTGTCAAGAAACTGTTTTTTTTTTGCATCGTAGAAAATTAATCTTTATTTTTGAAAATTAAACTATTTGGTTAAAAATGTATCTTGTTGAAAATTTAATATAATAGCCACATTCATTTTATTCGAATATGCACTGAATTTTATGTATCAGAAGACAAAATAAAAATTTGTTTGAATCATTATTCAAATTCATGAACTTGAGAGACAAATTCAACAAATGATGAATTATGTTTTTTTTTAGTATTATTCAATTACTTAATTAATCAGTGATGTTTATTTATATAAGAATATGTCGCAATATAATTTGTCGAAGCTTTCTAAATTAAAAATATAAATTTTAATCCCTAGAAAATGAAAAAAAAACATTATTTATAATAAACTCCCGAATTTTCAGCGCATTTTTTTAGGATTTAAGTAGAAGAAAAATCTGCCCACGTTCGAATTCAACAGTTTTTAAATAATTAGTTGAATTTTTATGTTTTTCAATTTTGCTATTATTTAGCTTACAGTGCGTAATTCAAAATTGTTTACTTTTCAAATTTTACATTTATAATTTTTATTTTTAAGTTTACATTTTTAATTTAAAGGATTTCTAAATGCTTTCTTAAAGACTTGAACAACCAAACAATAAAAGCCTTTGATGTTGAAAATTTTGGATAAAAAACATTTTTATTTAAGAATTAAATAAAAAATTTTTATTTATCTGTATTTTAAGTAAAAAAAGTGAACAAAAACGATTTGACAAAACGAATTTAAATCAGGTCAAAATTTAAAAATTTTTAGATTTCAACGTTAAAACTGAAAAGGTTGCAATTTGAAAGTCTTAGTCATTAAAGAAATTTGAGCGTGTGACTGAAAGTTTATTATTTCCAACTTAAAAATAACTTTATAATAATATATTCATAATTAAAGGATTTTATTAAATTAAAAATATTGTTTCAGTCTAAAATATTCTATTTTTAACCCATTAACTTTTGAATTTTTAATTTAAAAAAAGATTAATTATTTAATATTTAGCAATATTTGAATTTTTATTTAAGACAAGTAAATTAAAACCAAAAATTTAAAAGTAAAGAATCTTGAACTGAATTGTTTCACATAGAAAACCTGGAATCGTTAAAGTTTCGAAGAGCCTTTAAACTTTGAATGTTACAATTTTAATCGTTCTATTTGGAAAATGCTTAATTTGTAAGTGAAATTCTTAAATTTTGGTGTATAATTTACAAATGAACATTTGTAGAAAAAATTTGAGTAATTGTAAGAGATATTTAGGAGTTTCAAAAAGATAAAAAATTATCATGCAAATTTTAAAAAGTCTTCTTAAAATCTTCTAGAATCTTTTTTGAGAATTTTGTTTAAATCTTTTAAAAACTTTTTAAATATTCTCTTTAAATAATTTTACAAAATTAAAAATAATTTTTAATTTCCCTATGAATCTTAAAAAAATGTTTGTATTCTTTTGAAGCCTTTTACAATTCTTGAAAAGAATATAATTTTTTTGTTTAAAATCTGCGAAAATCTAAATTTTGTTTTATATTAGGCTATCTTTTAAAGTTTTACATTAAGTTTAAATCTTTTTAAAAAGTCTACATATCTTTTAAAATTACTAAAATTTCGTCTACAAATAATAAATGTTCAATTGTTCTTTATACATCCAAATTGTAGAAGAAATTCAATTAATTTTGACAGATATTTAGAAGTTCTGAAATAATTTCCAAAAGAATTTCAAATTTAAAACAACTTCTAGATTTTGAAATAAAATTTTGAAGCCTTCCAAGGATGTTTAAATTATTTAAAAAGAAAATTATAATTCTAAAAGATATTTAAAAGTTGTGATAAACATTTAATAATATTTTTAAATTTGAAAAAGTTTGAAAAAACATGTCGATGTTTCAAGATCTTGAAATTCAACTTTTAATTTGAACAGGGAATTTTCAATTTTTTAGAAATTAATTGTTGGAGCTGAAATTTATCCAGAATAATAATAATTTTGACTTGGAAACCGGGAATTTTCAAATTTTAACAAATTCCGAGCTAGTACTGGTAATTTTTGAAAACGAACAAAATTCTGAATTAGAAAAGGATATTTTTCCAAAGAATTTTACTTCTGAGTTGAAGCAGGGAATTTTCTAATTTTAACTAATTCTGAGTTAGAACTGGAATTTATCCAAAAGAATTATAATTTTGCTTGAAACAGGAAATATTAAAATTTAAATAAATTCCGAGCTGGAACAGGGAATTTTTTAATAGAATAAATTCTAATTCTAAGTTGAAACGGGATATTTTCGAAAAAAAATTTAAATGATGAATTTCAACGGGGGATTTTACAGAAAAATTCTAATTCTGGAAATGGAGCATTTTCGAAAAGAATTAAAATTGCGGATTTGAAGTCTTTCACAATTCTTAAAAAGAATCTTTTTTTTTAAATCTGCGAAAATTTACATTTTGTTTTATATTAGGCTATCATTTCAAGTTCTACATCAAGTTTGAATCTTTTGAAAACTTCTACATATCTCTTAAAATTACTCAAATTTCGCCAATTAATTTTGGCAGATATTTAGAAGTTTTGAGAAAATTTTCAAAATAATTTTAAATTAAAAATAAATTTTGAAACATCTTCTATATTTCTCAAGATTTTTAAATAAAATTTTGAAGCTTTCCAAGGATGTTTAAACTATTTGATGTTTCTAGCTTCAAATTCCTTAAAATTATATAATTTTGATCATTTTAAAGTTCATTGATTGATTTTTTAATTTAGAATTTTGGAAATGATAACGCAGATTTATTTTTTTTATATTGAAAAATGTTAGTACCTTTAATTTTATACGCGTAAATTATTGTGCATTTGAATACAACATTTTTAAATTGAAAACTTTTAAATTTCAATTTTAAAAGTTCAAAATTGAACAGTTCGACTTTGAGTGCTTTTATTTGCAGCTCAGTTTTTATTACCTCAAATGGAAAATTTTTTGCTCTAGTGTTCCATTTGTTTATTTTGATTGACTGTGAAAAATGTTTGCGAACCGGTAAAGGACCGGGAATTTATTTCGTCGATTAAAACGGCGACCCTGAACGAGATATTAAATATTTATAATTTAAAATAAATTCGTTTAAATTTTACAGAAAATATAACAAAGGACGATATTGTGAGGGTGGCTTTACGATTACGTAAATCACCACCAAGTGTAGCAGCTCGAGGATTAGTTAGCGGAGTTCCAGCTCTTCAAGATATTCAAGCTGGTTTGCTGGACGCAAAAGGTGCGATACCCGGGTCACGGAGTCGACTTTCCCTCAACATTTAATTTCAGTAGCAAAGTTTGTTATCTGTTTTCTTCATTTTTTTTTGTTCCGTTATTCCCCGATGACTAAAGACTTTTTAAAATAGGATTTAAAAATGTTTCCAAAGCTCTCCTCTTTCGCAAAAAAAAAAAAAAGAAAGTAAATTATAAAGAATTTGGAAAATAATTCTAAAGACTACAAATAGGAGTATTTTTTCATAACGGTCGCCAAAACTTGAAATGTTTTATTTCTGGGTGACAATTTTTGCCATAAAATTTATAATTGAGCTAGAAATTGAAATTTTAGTCAGGATTGTTAGAAAAAAAAGACAAATTTGTTTTGATGATTTTGTATTGTGATTCCTGTAGCATCCAAACGTTCGGAGGGATGGATATTTGGCTCAAAATAAAAATCGCGTTTTATCGCCCGATGAGCTGTCGACATAATTGCTTCGTATTCTTCTTTGAAAGTAAATTTATGTACATATTTAACAAAATAAACTTTGTTTTATTCAGATCGCCTTTTCCCTCCAAACCGTATACTTTATTTTACACTAACTTTTATTGTATCTAAAAAAAAAAAAAATAGGTGGAGCGAAATTCTCGAAAATTGCAATTTCCAAGGAGGAATTTTAATTCTGAACATTTATTTCTAAAGGAGAATTTTGTTCTAAACTTCTTTCATACATTTTTATTTTTTATTCGACATTATTTTTTACTTGAAAATTCAAATGATTTCGTAAACATTTTAAAGAGAATGTAGAAGATTTTAAAGAAAATGTTTTTAATTTTGCAAAATAAAAAAATTTTATAAAAAATTAGGTAAGTTAAAGAAAGATGTATTTTGGCGTTTTAAATCTTACGAAAATAATTTAAAACTGGGAAAGATTTCACAAAGTTATAAAATATATTAAATATAAAATAATATAAAATATTCGAATGAATTCCTAAAATTTCTAAAAGCAGTATAAAAGATTCTAAAGCAAAATTTAAAAAAACTTTAAGCAAGTTTAAGAGATATGTAGAAGTTTTAAAAACATGTAGAATTAATTAAAAACTACGTTTTATTCTATGAAGAAAAAAAATAGGTGGAACGAAATTCTCGAAAGTTTAAATTTCCAAATGAGCAATTTTAGTTCTAAAAAATTATTTCGAAAAGAGAAAATTTAAATTGTAAATTATTCTTCAATAATAAAGTCAGTAATTATTCTTAAATTTTTATCTTTTTATTAAATTATTTTTCTCTTCAAACTGTGATTTAACTATAAATTTTTTTCTTTCTTGACTGAAAAATATTTGGTGCTTGAAAATTCAAATGATTTCCTGAAATTTCGAAAAATAATATAGAAGATTTTCAAGCAGAATGTTTGAAAAAATTCAAATAAATTTAAGAGATATTTAGAAGCTTTAAAAAAAAGATAAGAAAAAAATGTAACACTTGAAGATTTCAAAATTTTAAACAGAATTAGAATTTTTGAAAATATCGAATAAAAAATACGAAACCTTTTAGGAATTTTCAAAGGTTTTAGGAAAATAAACAACTTTCCATTAAATTGTTACCATTTTTAATTAGTTTTTTCTGAAAATTTAATTTTAAGAGAAAATTTAAAAAGATTTTGAATGTTTTCCTAAAACTTCGAAAAAGAATATTGAAGATTTTTAAGCAAGTTTTAAATTTTGCAAGATTTAAAAGAAAATTGAAAAAGAATTTAAAAGAATTTCGAAAAAGAAAATACAAGATTTTAAAGCCAAGTTTTAGAGAAAAAATGTAAGTAAGTTTAAGAGGTATTTAGAAGTTTTAAAAAGATATGAGAATAATTTAAAACTTGAAAATATTTCAACAAAATTAAAACAAAATGTAAATTTTTGAAGATTTTGAATGAAAAATTTGAAATTTATTAAGAATTTTGAAAGGTTTCAAGAAAATAAACAATTTTTCTTAAAATTCAAAAAAGCATGTAAAAGATTTTAAAGCAAAATTTTACAAAATATTTAGAAGTTTTAAAAAGATATAAAAATAATTTAAAACTTGAAAATATTTCAAACAATTTAAAACAGAATGAAAATTTTTGAAGATTTCGAATAAAAAAAGAAAGTTTTTAGGAAAAAAACAAGTTTTCGTAAAATTTCCGGGAAATTTTGTAATGATTTTTTTTCTGAAAAATTTATTTTAAGAAAGAGTTGAAACATTTTAAAACGTTTAAAATGATTTCGTGAAGTGGCGAAAAAGAATGTAAAAGATTTTAACGCAAAATTTTTTTCTTAAAATTCCAGGGAAATTTTTTAAATGATCTTACGTTTTGAAAAATTAACTTTTAAAGAAAATTTTTTTAAATTTCAAGATTTCTAAAAATCTGGAAGGGATTCTAAAAGATTATGGAGAATTTTTGTCTGTTTAAAAAAACTATAAATTTTAGAAATTAAAAAAAAAAGGAATCTTTCTTAGTTAAAAATGCAACTAGTTTGCTGATGATTAACTTTTTTGTTGAAATTTTAATTATATCATTATTGAATAAATTCTTGATTTATTAATATATATTCAAATTTAATGAAATTAAAATTTAATAAAATAATACTTATAATTAATCCTAAAATTAATGGATGAATATTTTTTAAGCTTGAAGATATTAATAATTATATTCTTAAACATATAATAAAAATTAATAAATCTTAAAAATATTATTTAATATAAATATTTTCATTAGTTAAAAATTTCAAGAAATAGTTTATTTTACTCCCTTTATTAGAATATTTATATCATAATAATAATTATATATGTAAACACATTTTATTTAAATGTTCAATTTGAATATATTTTAATTATTAAGCAAAATATATTTAAAGTAAAATTAATTTTTTGAAATGTATTTTTTATTTTTAAAAATATACTTTTTGAACTTTTCTCAGGAATCTTGTAAATTTATATTTAAATAACCTCCAAATCAAACGAATTAAAAAAAAACATTCGAAATATTTATTTTCATTAAAAATTGTTTTTCTCTGCTAGTTTCAAATAGTTATTTGTTGAAGTTCGCGCGAAAAACTTTATATCCGGTTCACTTTGAAATGAACCGGACGTAGATGGCGCTATATGTCTTGTTTTTGTTTTTGAACTTTGATTCTTGGACATGTTTTAAACATCGAAATTGACAAAAATGTAGAGTTTGAGATCTAAATTTAAAGTTTCATTTTTAAAGAAAATTAACTTTACTTTTGAAAAGTAATAATTGTAAAACTAGCAAAAACAATAAAACATAATTGTTATTTTCATCATTTGGCAGAAAATCATGTGTGCTTTTACGATTTTCGTTCTCTGCACAGAAGAAAAGCGACTGTAATTAACCTGTGGAAAGTGTTATAAACAAAAACCATCAAAAGGACAGAATGTTGGTGAGAATGTCACAAATGCCGTTCAATTCAACAATAAAAAACAGGTATTTATGACATTTTAGACCAAATTTCGTTTGGTTTTGACAGCTAACCTCAAAAATGGTGTTTTTGCTTTTTTAAGTTTAATAATAAGTTACTCTTTGAAAGTAGGTGAATTTCTTATAAATTTATTAGAAATTAATAAGCGTATATTACATTTTTTCTAAATTTAAAGACTTTAAAGACAATTTTCAAGTTTAGAGTTTTTGAGGTTAACTTAAAAAAAAACGGATTGGCTAACATGAAGCGACTTCGTAAAACTTTTGTAAAACGATACCTACATGAAGCGGAAAAATGTATGAAGTACAACGGTGGCTAAAAAATGAGATAATATCATAATAATTGATATTAAATTTAATTTTGATGTTGAAAATTCAACAATTTTGTTTTTGTTCATCCTTTTTGGTTGAAAATTCGTCTTTTTGCATTGAGAATTCGTCTTTTTGGTTGAAAATTCAACTGTTTATTAGAAAATTCATCATCTTTATTCTTTGATTACTCAAAAATCTTTCTTGATAAAAAATCTAAAAATTTTATTGAAAATTCCATTTACTTAAAAATAAACTTCTTTGTCGTGAATTTATATTTTCTGGTTAAAAATTCAACTGTTTTTGTAGGAAATTCATCTCTTTGGATAGAATTGTGGAGTTTCGGATGAGGATTCAGCTGTTTTTATTAAAAATTAGATAAAAATAATATTTAATTAATTTATTATATTAATTAATATTATATTTAATTTTTCATGCTGAAAATTCAACAATTTTATTTGAGTCATTTGAAAATTCAACTATTTTATTGAAAAATTATTTTTTTGATAGAAATTCAACTGTTTTTTGATTAAAAATTATATAAAAATAATACTATATTATTGATTAATTTTTCATAATATTAAATTAAATTTTGATGTGGTAAAATCAACTATTTTCTTTAGCAATTTTTCGTGAATTTTTAGGTTGAGAATTAACTTTTTGTTGACTGAAAAATCTCTTTCGATTGAAAATTTAACCATTTTATTTAAAGTTCATCTCTTTGGTTACAAATTTAATATTTTTTTGTGAAAATGCAACTGTTTGTTCGAAACTTAATCTCTTTTGGTTAAGGATTCAACTTTTTAAAATAAAAATTAAATAGAAATAATATTATGTAAATAATTATATTTATTAATAACAGGGTGGCCGCTGGACCGGGAAATGACAGTGAATTTTTTTACCGGGAATTTTACAAATTTGTAGATAAAAAATCTGTCCACGTTCGATTTCAACAGTGTTTAAATAATTAGTTGTACTTTTATGTTTTTCAATTGTGCTATTATTCAGCTTACAATGTCTAATTAAAATTTTTTTATTTTAAATACTTTTCATTCAAAATTTTTATTTTTAACCTCACATTTTTTATTTAAAGAATTTTAAAATGCTTTCTTCAAGTCTTGAACAAATAAAAGATAAAAGTCTTTGATGTTGAAAATTTTGGATAAAAATTTTTTATGTAATAAATAAATTTCGTTTAATTTATATGTACTTTAAGTAATAAAAAGTGAACAAAAACGATTTGACAAACAGATTTCAATTAGTTCAAAATTTAAGAATTTTCAGATTTTAACGTTGAAACTTAAACGGTTTCAAATTAAAAGTCTTAGTCATTAAACAAATTTGAACGTGTGACTGAAAGTTTATTTACTATTTTCAACTTAAAAATAACTTCATAATAATATATTATTACTTGAAGGATTTTATTTTTAATTTATTATTTATTATTATTTATTATTAAATTGTTTCAGTCGAATATATTCCATTTTTAACCCATTCAATTTGAAATTTTTAATTAAAGAAAAAGATTAATTATTGATTATTTAGCAATATTTGAATTTTTATTTAAGACAAGTAAATTGAGACAAAAAATTTAAAAGTAAATAATCTTTGACTCAATTGTTTCACATAGAAAACCTGGAATCGTTAAAGTTTCGATGAGCCTTTAAACTTTGAATGTTACAATTTTAATTGTTCTATTTGAAAAATGCTTAATTTGTAAGTGAAATTTTTAAATTTTGGTGTATAATTTACAAATGAACATTTGTAGAAAAAATTTGTGTAATTTTAAAAGATATTTAGGAGTTTTAAAAAGATTGAAATTTATCATGCAAATTTTAGAAAGTTTTCTTAAAATCTTCTAGCATATTTTTTGAAAATTTCGTTTAAATATTTGGAAAACTTTTTAAATATTCTCATAAAATAATTTTTCAAAATGAAAAATTGTTTTTAATTTTTCTAGGAATCTTAAGAAAATGTTTTTATTCTTTTGAAGCCTTTTACAATTCTTGAAAAGAATCTAATTTTTTTGTTTAAAATCTGCGAAAATCTAAATTTTGTTTTATATTAGGCTATCATTTCAAGTTTTACTTTAAGTTTGAAACTTTTCAAAACTTGTACATATCTCTTAAAATTACTCAAATTTCGCCTACAAATAATAAATGTTCAATTGTTATTTATACATCCAAATTGTAAAGAAATTTTCTAAAATTTGTAGGATTTTCTGAAAATTGTAGAAAAAATTCAATTCAATTTGATAGATATTTAGAAGTTCTAAAAAAATTTCCAAAATAATTTTGAGTTTTAAAACCAATTTAAAACAACTTCTAGATTTTTCAAGATTTTGAAATAAAATTTTGAAGCATTCCATGGATGTTTAAACTATTATAAAAGAAAATAAATGAATTTGTAATTTAAAAAATGTGCAGTTAAAAAATTGTCAATTTTTCAATATTTAATGTTTCTAGCTTCAAATTCCTTCAAATTATATAATTTTGAACATTTTAAAGTTCATTGATAATATTTTGATGTTGATGGTGACATTGGCCTCAGGACCACAATCAACATTCAAATATTAATATTATATTTATTAATATTGAATTTACTTTCAATGTTGAAAATTCAACAATTTTGTTAGAAAGTCATGCATTTTGGTTGAAAATTCGTCTTTGTTGTTTCAAAATTCAACTATTTATTAAAAAAATAAACCTTTTTGCTAAGAATTAATATTTTCAGGTTGAAAATTCAACTGTTTTGTAGAAAATTCAAAAATTTTTATTCTTTGTTGACTCAAAAATCTATCTTGAATAAAAATGTAACCATTTTACTAAAAATTTATCTCTTTGGATATCATTTTTTTTGTTTTGTTAAAAAATGAAACTGTTTCGGTTAAGGATTCAACTTTTTTTTGTCAAAAGTTAGATAACAATAATATTATATCAATTAATTATATTTTATTATATTTTTTTTATGTTGGAAATTCAACAATTTGTTTCAAAAGTCACACTTTTGTTTGAAAATTAACTTTTTTGTTAAGAATTCATATTTTCAGGCCTAAAATTCAACTGTTTTGGAGAAAATTCGACAATTTTTATTCTTTGTTGATTTAAAAATATTTCTTGATTAAAAATGAAACAATTTTATTGAAAATTCATCTCTTTGGATAGAAATGTAATCTTTTTTTGGTGAAAAATGCTACTGTTTCGTGGAAATTTAATTTTTTTAGGTTGAGGATTCAACTGTTTTTTATTTAAATTTAGAATCTTTTTTATTTAAATTTAGAATCTTTTTTATGAAAATTTAATTTAATTTAAATCAAACTATTTGGTTGTATATTCGTTTTGTTCTTTGGATGAAAATTAATTTTTAATTGAATATTAAACTATTTCATTTTTGATGGAAAATTTAAATTTTTTCCTTGACAATCCATGTATTTTGTTACAAAATCATCCTTTTCGTTTGAAATGTCTTTTTTTATTGAAAATTCAATTCTTTTGTTGAAAATTCGTCTTTTTTTAGTTAAAAATTTAATTATTATAGTTTTAGTGAAAAGAATTTAACTTCATTAGAAATTTGATGTGCGGAAAAATTAAAATTCGAATTTTTGTACTTTTTTCCTTAGACTTTTTTTTTTTTAAATATCCCAACTCCTCATGCATAATATCCACATTTTATGGCATTTAATTCTACTTTAATAGTTATTTTAATGATTCCAAAAATTTAAACCAGTTTTTATACTTTAAGATTTAAAATTTATCGGCTTCATATTTTTAAACTTACAGGTTTAAAAAGGCTTTCGAAGTTTTTAAGTTTTCTTAAAATTGTTAACAGTTGACTCAAAAACATGTCATTTTTAGCAAAATAGAATTGCAGAAAATACTTAAAAATTCTTTGACCAGTTTAAGCATCTAAATTTTCCAAAGGTAAAAAAATATTCAAACCTATACAATGACAAAGCAGAAGCAGATACTATGCTTCAATTTGAAATTTGAAATTTTCTAATTTATAAAGGTTCCTTGAATATATTCTTTACGTTTACAATTAATTTTTTATTAATTATTAAGGTTTTCAATTGGAAAGCTTGTAGTTCTGAACTATTTATGTAGATTCTGAAAACGAAAGTCTCACGCTCAAATCTTAAACTACAATTTTGAATGTTATGAATTTGTAGTTAGTTAAGTATTTAAAGGATTTCCTTGTTTAAATTATATAATTTTAAATTGTTTTTATGAAAAACAAATAATTTTTTATTTGGTTAAAATGAAGTTATTTCAATTTTAACTTTTCCCATAGTTTACAAGTATTTAGCTATAAAAGATTTAAATTTAAGATGGTACTATTTAGAATATTTTGAAATTAAAGTTACATGCTAAAATTCTAAATCTAAATGTATACAATTTTGAATTATTTAAATTAAAGCCAAATGATTTTGAATTAAAAAAAATGAAATTATTCAAATTCTAACCTTTTCTATTTTACAGTTATTTAACTATGAAGGATTTTAATTCAAAATTGTGTAATTTAATCAATTTAGATTTTAAATACGTTTAAATTATACATTTTCAAGAGCGTGCCTCTTTTTTAAAATTGTAATATAAAATTTAATATCTATGATTCTTCATTTGTGGAAGTAAGTATATATTACTGTGTTTGAAATTCATTTTTAACTGAAAATTTAACTGTTTTATTTTTGTTTGTAAGTTGTTAATTTTCAGTTGAAAATTCAAGTATCTGATTGGAAATTTGTTCCTTTTGCTTGAAAATATAACTCACGTTGAAAAGTCGTTTTTTTAGGTCAAATTGAACCGTTATTTTTTTAGAATTATTATTTATTTTGATAAAAATAAAATTGCTTGGTTAAAAGTTAAACTCTTGTTAAAAATTAATTTTTTACTTAAGATGCATAATTTTAATTGAAAATTTATCTCTGAGGTTAAAAAGTGAGCTATTTTGTTGAAAATTCGTTTCAGCTTTTTCCCAAGATTAATTTTTGTACTAAAAATTTAACTTATCCAGTGACAAATATTTTGTTAAAAAAAAATGTTTACTTATTTTAATTATTTATTAACTACAAATTAAAAATGAAGTGCTAATAATTAATTTAATTTAATATAATAATTTAAAAAATTATATTTTTAATTATTTGAATATTCCATCATTTTAATTAGAAATTAATCTCTTTGGTTGAAGACTCATTTTTTATGAAAAATTTACTTATTCAGTTTATGGTTGAAATATATTTTTTTTAGTTGAAAATTCATTCTTTTGATTTAATATTTAATCACTCCAGTCAGAGATTTATTATTTTATTTGAAAATCCATCACCTTGTTTGAAAATGTAACTTTTTTTGAAAATTAGTTTTTGTTAAACGGAAAATTTCACTAATACAATTTAATATTCCATCATTTTAGTTCAAATTCATCTATTTGATTGAACATTAATTTTTTCAATGAATTTGGGTAAAAATTAATTTTTTTACTGAAAATTCAACTACTCCATTTTTGGTTGAAGATTGATCTTTTTTAGTAGAAAATTAAAATATTTCGTTAAGAACACATGTATTATTTTTAAAGGCATCTTTTCTGGTAGAAAATTAATTTTCTTTTTTAAAAATTAATAGTTTTGGTTTAAAATTAAACTATTTCAGTTGAAGATTCACTTTTCTTAACTTTATCCATTTGGATAAAAATTTAACTATTCTATTTTTGGTTAAAGATTGATCTTTTTTAGTTTAAAATTCAATTATTTGGTTTAAATTTGATCTTTTTAATTAAAAATTCAACTACTTCTCTGGAAACTCATATAATTGATTACAAATTGTATTTTTCGGTTGAAAATTCAAGTATTTCATAATTTTAGTTGAAAATTCATGAATTTAATTAATGTTTTTGTGGAAAATTTATTTATTTTTTTCTAATGAAAATTTATCTATTCGATTTTTGGTTGAAAACTGATTTTTTTTAGTTCAAAATTCTACCAATGGTTTGAAAACTGATATTTTTTAGTTCAAAATTCAACAATTTGGTACTGAATTGATCTATTTTGTTGAAAAATCGTCTTTTTAGTAGAAAATTAATTTTTTTGTTTAAAAATTAATATTTTTGGTTGAAATTTGAATTATTCCAGTTGATATTTATCATTTTATCAGTTGAAAATGTATCTCTCTGGATAAAAGCTTAGTTGAAAATTAAACTCTTTTGATAAAATTTCATCTTTTTGGTTTAAAATTAAACTATTTCAGTTGAAGATTCACTTTTTTTAACTTTATCCATTTGGATGAAAATTTAACTACTCTATTTTTGGTTAAAGATTGATCTTTTTCAGTTTAAAATTCAACTATTTGGTTTAAATTTGATCTTTTTTAATTAAAATTTCAACTATTTCTCTGGAAACTCATATAATTGATTACAAATTGTATTTTTCGGTTGAAAATCAATCTTTTTGGTTAAAAATTCAAGTATTCCATAATTTTAGTTGAAAATTCATGAATTTAATTAATGTTTTTGTGGAAAATTTATTAATTTTTTTCTAATGAAAATTTATCTATTCGATTTTTGGTTGAAAACTGATTTTTTTTAGTTCAAAATTCTACCAATGGTTTGAAAACTGATATTTTTCAGTTCAAAATTCAACAATTTTATTGTGACTTAATCTATTTTGTCGAAAAATCATATTTTCGGTTGAAAATTCAGGTATTTTAGCTAATATTCATAATTTTAGTTGAAAATTCATCTTTTTGGTTGAAAATAAAACTGTTTGTGTAAAGGTTAAGCTCGTTTGTTAAAAATCTATCTTTTTGGTTTAAAATTCATCTAGTCAGTTGAATATCAACAATTTAACTTGAAAATTCATCATTTTAATTAAAAATTAATTTTTTTTATCAAATTATTGTTTTTAACTGACAATTTAAATATTCTATTTTTCGTTGAAATTTGATATTTTTTAGTTCAAAATACAACTATTTGATTGAAAACTGATATTTTGTAGTTTATAATTCAACTATTTGATTGTGAATTCATGTATTTTGTTAAAAAGTCGTCTTTTCGGTAGTAAAATTAATCTTTTTGGTTGCAAATTCAACTATTTGGTTAAAAGTTAATTCTTTTTGATCGAAAAGTGTACTATTATAGTTTTTGGTTATGATTTAAATCTTTTAGCTAAAAATTCTACCGTTTGGTTGAAAATTTAATTATTTGGTTAAATCATGATATAGTTACAAAGTTTTGTTATAATTTAGTAAATTTTATCAATTTTAATTTAGTTAATTAGTAAAAAAAGTTTAGTGCTACCCTAAAAAATTCCAGAAATCTCTAAATAAGAGTATACTATTTAGAGGCGTTTTTCTTTTTCCTGTTCTTTTATAGTATTTTTGTGTGATTCGTTAAAAAAGAAAAGAAAATGATTTCAGCTGCATACAATCGAGAAATCAACATGTTTGGCGAAAATGTGGATTTTCGTCTCAATCAAAAGCGCCTGATGTCCCTTTGAAACCTACGATTTCACCTTTTCCTCCATTGAAAGAACCTTTGCAAAATTTACCTACCCCCATTTATTCAAGTGCCAAAGTAGAAAATCGGGAACCAAAAATTTCTGTTTTATCGAATGGATTGAAAGTAGTCTCCCAAGATTATTTTGGACAATTTGCCACAATTGGTGGTAAGTATTTTTACCAGAATACTAAAAAAAAAAAATAATAAAAATAAAGAATGTATGTGAGTTTCTTATAATTAAGTTTTCTAATTCAAAAATTATGAGTGAATTTTAATAAATTAATTTCTAAAAACGAGAACGCAAATTTTTATAAATAAAATTTGGGCATTCTTATTTAAAAATTTAAGACTATAAAAATTCTTCTAGTTGCGATTGATTCTGGTCCTCGATACGAAGTCGCTTATCCAAGTGGCATTTCTCACTTTCTCGAAAAACTAGCGTTCAATGTAAGGATACATTTTATTACAATTGCCAAAAAGACTTTTTTTTTCTTAGATCTTTCATTAAAACATAATTTTTCCTTGAAATGCGGATTTTTTTCGTACATATTAAAAATAATGTACTATTTAATAAAAAATCTTAAATTTACAGTCAACTAAAAACTTTCAAAATAACGATCACATAATGCTCTCATTGGAAAAATATGGAGGAATTTGTCTTTGCGATGCTTCCAGGGATACATTTATTTATTATGCCTCTGCTGAGCGTCAGGCTTTAAATACAATGACGAAGGTTTTGGGAGACATCGTTTTAAGACCTTTGCTCACAGAAGAGGAGGTGCAAAAATTATTAATAAAATATTCCGCTTAAAAAATAGCTAGGATTTTAAAATGGAACTAAATTGTTTTTTTTTATTTATTTATTTTTTCAGTTAAATCTAGCTCGACAATCTATTAAATTCGAAATCGATTCCTTGTCAACAAGTCCTGATCAAGAAAGACTTCTTTTAGATATGATCCACGCAGTAAGTCCTTATTTAAATTTAAATAATACGACAGGGTGGCCACAGGCCAGAGAAAACCTGAAAATTCGGGGAAAGATCAGGGAATTAAAAAAAAAATGTGTTATAAATTTGAGTATTTGGTTGTAAATGCAACTGTTTTTTTTTACAAATTTATATTTTTGGGCTGAAAAGTCAATTGAAATCTTTTTGGATGAAAATTCAACTCTTTTTTTAAAGTTTTTCATTTGATTTTAAAATTCAGCTGCTCTAGTCGAAATGACATATTTCTTGGATAAAAATTTCATTGTTTAGTTGAAAATTCAACGATTTTGTTGAAAAGTCATACTTTAGGTTGAAAATTTAATTATTTCGGATATAATTTCCTTTTTATTTAAATTTAATATTTTGGTGTTGAAAAGAGAACTGAAATCTTTTTTGCATTGAAATGGAACTATTTTTTTGTTATTTTTCAATAAAAATTCTCCTTTTTTAGCAAAAACTTTATCTTTCTTGGATAACAATGCAAATGTTTGGTTGAAAATTCTACTATTTTGTTGAAAATTTAATTTTTTGTTTATTTATATTTTAGTTTTAAAAAGAAAGCTAAAACTTTTTCTGCGTAAAAATTCAACTATAGTACAACAAAATTATTGAAAATTCATGTGTTTAAAAAAAAATTTAGCTTTTTTGAATAAAAATTAAAATGTTTGGTTGAAAATTAAACTATTTTGTTAAAAAATTATAATTTTTTGTTTAAAATTTCGACTGTTTTGTTAAAAATTAAACTATTGCGTAGAAAATTTAGTTTTTGTTTTTAAATTAATATTTTGGTGTTAAAAAGTGAACTGAAATGTTTTCTGAATGAAAGATCAACTTTTTAAAAAAAATTGTCGTTTTTTATTAAAAATTCATCTGTTGGAATAGAGAATTCAGTTATTTTTGGATTAAAAATTCAATTTTTTTTCGTAGAAGCTTATTTTTTGTTAAAAAATTCATATTTTGATCTTGAAAAGTTAGTTGGTAGGAAATTCGACAATTTTGTTCAAAAGTCGTCCGGAGTGGTTAAAAATTTGTCTACTTGGATTGAAAATTCAGTTTTTTTCGAGATTTTAAATTTCGGAAATTTAATAAATTCTAAATATTTTAGGGTATTTAAAAATATTCCAATTATTTCTCAATTAATTTTTGGAAATTTTAAAGAGATTTAAAATGTTTTTAAATATTTAAAAATATTGTTAAGGATCTTATATATTCTAGGATATTTTAAAATATTCTGAGGCATTTCAAATTTATTTCAATAATTTAATGGGATTTTAAAGGATTTTAAAAATGTTGAAGTATTTTGAAGGATTTCTAGGTTTAAAAAAATATATTTCAATAATTGTAAGGTATTTCAAAGCATTTTAAACATTTAAGGGTTGTGTTTAAATATTTTAAAGAATTTTCAAAAGCTTTAAAGAATTTCTAGGGATTTTAAAGGATGTTAAATATTTTATGGTATTCAAAAATCTTCTAAGAAATTTTCAACTAATTTCAGTAATTTTATAGGATTTAATTTTAGTAATTTAATGGTATTTCAAAGGATTAAAAATATGTTTCCGTACTTAAAAAGTTTCCAGAGTATTTCAAGAGTTTAAAAATTCTTCAAGAAATTTTTCAAAGGCTTCAATGATTTTAAAGCATTTTAAAAGCTCTCAAGGTATTTAAATTTTTCCAGAATTTCAGTAAATATTGAATTTTATGTGATTTCAGGGCATTTTAGAATATTTTAATAAATTTCGAATACAGGATTGAAAAGAATTAATGGTTTTCGTAGGATTTTAAAGACTACAAATTATGTCAAGGTATTTCCGAAGATCTTACAGAATTTTTAAAAACAAATTAGTCACTAGCAGTCCTAAGAATAATTAAATAATTAAAAATGGAAGAATTTAAAATATTGTTATTCCATTTATAAAAGACTATATACTGAAAGTGTTACAGGATCAAAATGGTTGTCCTTAAATATTAGAGATCAGGAGAAATAAAAAATCAATCAGAAAGAAGTCAGGGAATTTTGAAAATTAAGTTTTGCTGTCACCCTGTTATTACTTTTCTACTCAGTTTTAATCATGTCCATTATTTTTTCTTTTGGAATATCTTTAGTAAATTATGATAAATTTTACTTTAGGCTGCTTACAGAGACAACACCCTAGGTTTCCCTCAAATTTGTCCAGCTGAAAACCTAGAAAAAATTAATAGACAAATTTTGTTTACGTATCTAAAAAGTCATTACACTCCAAGTAGGATGGTTGTTGCCGGCATCGGCGTTGAACATGAACGTCTCGTCGAAGCAGTTCAAAAGTAACTAAACAATTTTTTATTTGATAAATTACAGACATTATTTATTCAAATATGTTTTGACAAAATATTTAATTTTCTCTCTATTATTAACCTGAATAATTACAGATATTTCGTGGACGAGAAGCCAATTTGGGAGGAAGAGAGAAGTCTCATTTTATCAAAAGGGTCGGAAAATGTAGTTGATAATTCGGTTGCGCAATATACGGATGGATTCATTCTGGTATGCTTGCACCTAATTTTAACTTAATTATTTTATTTTATTAATTGAATTAAGTAAACCAATTAAATTAACTAAATTTATTAAATTACTTTCATAATTTAATTAATCTAATTAATTTCTTTAATTTAGTCTAAAAAATACGTTATTAATTTTTTGCTGTTTAATAGGAGAATAATAGGTGAATGAAATCTATTAAATACAATTCATTTTAATACCATAATATATATGTATTCAATATCAGAAACTTTAAATGTCTAACATTTTAGGATTTATTACTAAAGAGATGATTTTTCATTTCAAAAATTAAATTTTTTACTAAAAAGATGACTTTTCCGCAAAATAAATGTACTTTTAATCAAACAGTTAAATTTTCAAGCCAAAAAGACCTTTTTTCCAAGACAGTTAAATTTTCATCCAAAAAATGACTTTTTTCTAGAAGTTTTTAAGAAAATAATTGAACTTCCAACCAAAAAATTCTATTTTTAACCCAAAAAAGATGCATTCTACCTTTCAATTAAGAAGAATTAACCTTTAATAATAACAAATTAATTTTCAACCAAAAAATTTGTACCAAAAGATGAATTTTTAATCGAAAATGACGGTTTTTCTAACCAAAAAGATTCTTTTTTTAACAAAATAGTTATATTTTTTATCACAAAATAATAAGAATGTTCCCTGATAGTAGAATTTTAAATAAAATTGAAACAAAATTTTTAGAATAAAAATGTTATCCAACTTTGATTTCAACCGTTTTTAAAATAATTTGTTAAATTGCGATTTTTATCAATTATTATATCATTTAGTTTAGAATGCTTAATTCGAAAATCTTTCATTTAACTAATTTTCCATTTTAAATTTTTAATTTTTTGAAGCATATATTTTAGTTTAAAGAATTTTAAAATGCCCAAGTTCGATTTTAACAGTTTTTTAAATAATTAAAGTGCAGTTTTGAGGATTTAAACAATTAAAAATTAAAAGCATTTGAAGTTGAAATTTTTGTATAAAAAACAGTTTTATTTTATCAACTGTAAATATAAATAAATGAATTATTTTAAAAATGGATCTTTACTCTAATTATAGAAATCTAAACAATAATTGATGTGACCAAAAAATTGTAGATACGTTCAAAATTTGAGAATTTCCAGATTATAACTGTTTCAATCCGAAAGTTTTGATAAGAATTGAAATTAATATATCATTTATTCCGATAATTTTATTTTTAAACAAAAATTTTCATGATTTATCAATAACATATTTTCAATAAAGAGTTTCAGGTATTCCTTTATATTATTGTTTTATATTAAATTTAATAAATAAATTTATTGAATTATAATTTCTATTAATTTTTCAGCTATTAAAAAATGTAAACGTGTGTTTTACTATTTTTAACTTAAAAGTATTATTATTATTATTATTATTATTACACCATTAAGCCATTTCCCTTTCGGGGTAGGCGTGACTCACTCGGCAGGGGAAAGGAGTAGTGTGTGGATGGG
>NC_046665.1:109603246-109612088 GCF_010883055.1 Belonocnema kinseyi | reverse complement strand
ATAAAATATCTAGTTTCTTCGCGTCCATAGTTTCCCGCAATTCTTTTACCTTGAGATCATTTACTCCCCTAGCATTCCAAACACCCAGTGTCCATTCGTCGTTTCAATAATATAGTCATAATTAAACTCACTGTTCATTTAAGACGAGTAAATTGAAATCAAATATTTAAAAGAAAACAATTTGAAACTGAATTGTTTTACATAGAAAGCTTTGAATCTTTAGATTTTCGAAGAACTTTTAAACTTTTAGCGTTACAATTTTAATTGTTCTATTTAAAAAGTGTTTAATTTATAAGTGAAATTGTTAAATTTTGACGCTTAAATAAAAATTGAACACTTATTATTTGTAGAAAAAAATTGAATAATTTTAAGAGATATTTAGAAGTTTTGAAAAGACTCAAAATTAATTAAAAACTTGAAATTATTTCAAGTAATTTAAACGAAGTGCGTTAACATTTTTTTCAGAACTTCTAAATGTATTTTAAAATTGATCGAAATTTTCCTACAATTTTTGAAAATCCTGCAAATTAAAAAAAAATTCAAATTTTCCATGTTCTTTTTTGATATTTTTTTTAATCTCTTAAAATCTTCTTAAACTTTCTGTTACAATAATTTTTCAAAGTGAAAAATCATTTTCAATTTTCCTAAGAATCTTAAGAAAATTTTTTTTTTAAGTCTTTCACAATTATTTAAAAAATTCTAAATATCTCTGAAAATTACTCTAATATTTTCACAAATAATAAGTGTTTTATTATTATTTATAAATTCAAATTAATTTTTTTTTAGTTTGCAGGATTTTCAACTAAAAGATTCATTTTCAGTCCAGAAGAACGAATTTTCTATTAAAAAAAAAAAAATTCTCCAACAAAAAGTTAAATTCATGGTAAAAAGCCGAATAATAATAATTTTCGACCAAGAAAGATAAATTTTCAACCAAATAGTTGAACTTTTAACCTACGAAGATAAATCTTTAACCTAAAACAGTTTCATTTTCAACCAGTAGTGATGATTTTTCTACGAAAAGACGACTTTTTAAGAAAATAGTTGAATTTTCAACAAAATAATGAAATTTTCCATAAAATAGTAGACCTTTCAATGAAAAAGAATCCACTTTTAACCAAAAAAGAAGAGACTTTTCTACCAAAAGTGGAATTTTCAATAAAAAAATATCAATTTTTACTCCACAAGATGAATGATTCACTTAAGAGTTGAACTTTTCAAGAAAAAGATGCTTTTTTACTAAATAGTTTAATTTTCAACAAAATAATGAAATTTTCCATAAAATAGTAGACCTTTCAATGAAAAAGAATCCACTTTTAACCAAAAAAGAAGAGACTTTTCTACCAAAAGTGGAATTTTCAATAAAAAAATATCAATTTTTACTCCACAAGATGATTGATTCACTTAAGAGTTGAACTTTTCAAGAAAAAGATGCTTTTTTACTAAATAGTTTAATTTTCAACAAAATAATGAAATTTTCAGCAGAATACTTGAATATTCAACCAAATAGTTTAACATGCAACCTACAAAAATTAACTTGTTAATAAAATAGTAGAGTTTTCAGTAAAATAGTAGATCTTTTCTACAATAAAAGCTGAATATTATTTTATTAAAGCAGTTGATCTTTCAACCTAAAAAGATGCATTTTCAAACAAATCGTCGAATCTTCCAGTAAAAAAAAATTCTACCAATAACAGTTAAATTAAAAAAAATAAAAGACAGTTAAAAGATGTCTTTTCCCAATCAAAAAAATGAATTTTCGAACAAGAAATATCAGTTTCCTTCCAAAAAACGAATTAAAGAAACATTAACACCGAACTTTAAACAAAATAGTTGAATTTTTGACCAAAAATATTATTTTTCAAAAAATAGGATTGATTTTCTACCTCAAAAGAAGAAATTTTCATTAAAATAAATTAATTTTCTGCCAAGCATTTCAATTTTCAATTTATAAAAGATACATTTCTAAAGGAATTTTCAAGAGAAAAGAGAACTTTTATATCAAAGAAGTGAATGTCAAAAAAATATGCAGTTTTAAAAAACTATTTCAACTTTCAACTAAGTTGTTGAATTTTCAACAATTTTTTTTACCCAAAAGATAGATAGGTTGAATTTTGAAGATGAAAACGCAATTTATCTACAAAATTAAACAACAACATTAATTTTCAGCCAAACTGTTGAATTTCCAAAACAAAAAAAGTGTAATTTTCTATGAAAGATTTCAATTTTCAACCCGAAAATATGAATTTTCAACTCAAATTGTAAATGTTTAATCAAAATAAAATTAATTTTTACTAAAGTCGTTCAAATTTCAACAAGGAACAAACAGAAGTTTTTAAAAACTATTTTTCCATCTAAGACTTATGTAAGAAATTACTCTTTTTTGGTCAAAAATAAAAACGATTTGCTTGAAAAATAACATTTTTGTCTTAAATTAATATTTTTGGGTTAAAAATCCAACTGTTTTATATAAAATTCGTCTTTTACTTTGCATTTAAACAATCCAGATGAACTTGTTTTTCTCTAGTGGAAAATTAATCTCTTTGGTTGAAAATTTGACAATTTTTTAAAAATGACTTTTTTTGTTGAATTTTTTCATGAAAATTTTAACTTTCCATTTTTGGTCAGTACTTTGTTACTAATTTATTTTCTTGGTTGAAGATTTATCTCTTCGGTAGAAAACTTAAATATTCCATTTTTAGAAAATTAATCTTTTTGTTTAAAAAATCTTTTCCTTTCTTTTCGGTACAGAATTAATTTTTATTTTTTTAACTATGTTATTTTTAATTCAAAATTAATCTTTTTTAATTGAAAATTCAATTATTTGGTTGAAAATTCAACTATTTTGTTGTTAATAGAGCTGTTTGATTTAAAAAAATGTTGTTGACAATTAATTTGTTGGGTTGAAAATTCATATCTTTTGGTAGAAATTTTTTTTTTAATTTTAGGTAAAAGTTAAATAAAAATTGGCCACGTAGTTTAGGGACGGTCTCTAATTTAGGAATGCTTTAGATTTTAAACGAAATTTGGAATTTTTTAACTTTTAATGTTTTAGGTTTAAATTTATTTCTTTTGAAAGATTTCATTTACAAAATTACAAATTGTTTGTTTTTTAAATTCTTTAAAATTTAAAGGATTTGCAATTAAACTGTTTTGAATTAAATGCATCCTGAATAAATTAAAAATAATTAAAAATTAACACAATAATTTCTCAAATTTAAGCCTTAAAAATAAGAAGATTTTAGAACTAGTCATTGAAAATTGAATTTTCATATTTTGGACGCTAAATTCTCAATTTTTCCTTTTCATAATTTATAATTTTGCAATTCAAATTGAAATGGTTCAATTTTTAAAATGGCAATGAACAACTTAAAATTTCTTAAGTCTTAAGTGATTAAAATTTACTTTAAATAATTGAAAGTTTTTAGGGTTAGAGTATAAAAAAAAAGTTTTAAATGAAGTTCGGATTCGTTTAATTTTCAACGTTCCTTAATAGAAATATTTTCATTTTTAATGTTACTAATTTAAAATTACTTTTTATTCAATTTTTGTTTAGAAGAATTCAATTTTAAAGGTATATAATTGAAATTTGTTATGTAATAATAATTTTTAATTCTAAAATTTCAGTAACGTTAGCATTGAAACATTCAATTTAATTTTTAATTTTTAATACTTTTAATTATAACTAATGCAATCTCAATTCCTCTGAATCTAAAATGATCCGATGTTCAAAATTTTAATGTGAAATTATTCAATATAGAGCGTTTTAAAATTGTAAGTTTTTAATTTTGAACACTTTAAATTTGAAATGATAAAATTTCGACTCTTTTCTACTGAAATTCTATAATTTTAACAATTTTAGTTTGAAATTTTTCAATTTTGAGAGCTTCTGATTTAAAGAATTTTAATTGAAAATACTTTCGATTTTCAATTACTCGATTTTAAATTATATAATAATAGCAATAGTTTCAAATCTTTCAAAATTTAATAATTTCAAATGTCAATATTCTTAATTGTTTGATTTGAAGTCAGTTAAAAGTTTAATAATTTTAGATTTAAACATTCTAAATTTGTTGGTTTCAATTTTAAACGTACAAAACTGTCTAAACAATTTTAAATTGAATGCCTCCAGAATAAATTTAAAATAACGAAAACTTAAGGAAATAATTTACAAAAATTCAAGCCCTGAAAACGAAGATTTCATTTTTCATTTCAAAAGTTTTCAAAAATATTTTTTATTTGAAAATGTTCCAAAATATTGAAAATTTCAAACTCAACTTAAAAAAAACAGTTTCGAATTGAAATCCTCAAATTTCTGAAATGTCAAAAATTGTAATCATAGCGATTTCGTATTGTTTTATTTTTTATTTGGAATATTATATCTTAAAATTGTCTGATTTTTAGTTAAAGATTTTTTTTTAAATAAATAATTTTAAATTGAAAAGATTTGATTGGAACATTTCAAGAATGATTTCTAAATTAAGTGTCAAAAATTAAAAGATTTGAAATTAAAAATATAAAAATTGTGCTGCTTGAAACCAAATAGATAAAAATTAAATTATTTGAAAATGATACCTTAATATGTAATTAAATAATTTGTTTAATTTTGAATGGTTACAATTTAGAAGTTCTTAATTTTCATCTTGAACGTTGAATTAAAAATGTTTCCCTTTCATGAATTTTAATTTTGCAATTATAATTGAATTGGTTGAATTTTAAAATATATACCAAATTTTTGGCAATTAAACATTTAAAATTATTTAATTTTTTAAGGTTTTTTAGAAAATAATTCAATTTTATAGGTGTACAATTGAAAATTTTTCCATTTTGAACTGTGAAAATGACGGTGAATTTATTTTCTTGTGAGCGATCGGCGACAAATTTGTCCAATCTATTGGAATATTAAATTTGTGTATACAGTGAAAATTTTAAATTCTAGAATTTCAGAAGCTTTGTCTTTAAAACATTCAATTTAGTGTTCAGTTTCAAGTTTCAATTTTAATTCTAATCTAATCAGAAATTCTTCAATTTGGAACATTTTGAAATTGTCCCATTTTCGCAATTTCAATTTAAAATCATTGAATTTCGAGATTCTTTAATTCAAAATATAATTGTTTAATTTTGAACACTTTAAATTGGAAATTATACAATTGCAACTCTTTCCTGCTGAAATCGTTTAATTTTAAAAATTGTAGTCTAAAAATTTTCAATTTTGCGAGCTTCTGATTTAAAATATTTTAATTTGAAACGCTTTCAATTTTAAATTATATAACAATAATAGTTTCAGATATTTCAAAATTTCAAAATTTAATAAATTTAAATATTCTAAATTGTTTAGTTTCAATTTTAAAGATACAATACTGCCTAAATAATTTTGAATTAAATGCCTCCAGGATAAGTTCAAAACAACGAAAATTTTATTGAAAATTGAAAATTTCAAACTCAACTTAAAAAGAAAAATAGTTTCAAATTGAAATCCATAAAATAGAACTATTTCGAAAATAGTAATCGTAGCGTCAGATTTTTCGTTAAAGATTGAATAGTTTTAAATTAAAAATAATGGGTTCGAAGATTTCTAAATGCTGAATTTTCCATTTTTACCCTTTCATAAGTTTTGATTTTGAAATTAAAATTGAAATCGTTGAATTTTGAAATATATATCAAATTTTTAAAAATTCAACATTTAAAATTACTTAATTTTTAACTTTTTTTTATAAAATAATTTGATTTTATAGGTTTATAATTGAAAATTGTTCCATTTTGTATTGTGAAAGTGACGGTGAATTAATTTTTTTGTGGGTGATCGATGACAAAATCATCGAATCAATTTGATTATTAAATAAAAAATTGAGTGTTCAATTTTGAGTTGGAAAATTTTAATCGTTTTAAATTAAAAATGATTTAAATTGAAAATCTTTAAATTTTCAACGTTTTTTATTCGAAATAACACAATTTAAATTCTAATCTAATCAAAAATTCTTAAATTTGGAACATTTTGAAATTGTCCTATTTTCGAAATTTTAATATAAATGCATTTATTTTTCGCGATTCTTCAAATGAAAATAAAATTGTTCAATTTCGAAAATTTTAGTCTCAAATTTTTCAATCTTGAGAGCTTCTGATAACAATTTTTTAAATTTCAAATACATTCAATTACAAATGTTTAAATCTTAAACAATTCTTTTCATAAATGATACAACTTTAATTCCTTTTCATTCAATTCAAAAATCATGAGACGTGAATGTGCATAAATTTATCGTCAATACATGTATATTATTTAAAAAATTCAAAAACAATAAAATTATATTTTTTTAAAAACAGGAAGAATGTAATATACCAGTACATGCAGGACCGAGTCGTTTGCCAGAATTATCTCACATTGTAATAGGCTTAGAAGGATGTTCTCATCATGATTCTGATTTTATTCCTTTATGTGTTTTGCACACAATGATGGGTGGGGGAGGAAGTTTTAGTATCGGAGGTCCGGGCAAAGGAATGTATGCAAGACTTTACTCCAATGTAATGAACAGGTGCGAAAATTATTCTCAATTTTTTAATACATATTTCAATTCTATCATCTTCAGTCGTTAATCAAAAAAATAATTAATAGAAAAATTTAATTAAAAATAAATTAAAAATAAAAAAAAATTATATCATGTGCGTATCTCGTGAATATCAAAGGAAAGTGAAAAATTAATCTGTTTTAGTTGATAATTTAGTTATTGCGCCTTTTTTTTTAGCAAGTTTTCTAGTTATTTTTGTGTTAACATTTTTTTCAGTTAGCTTTGAAAAATCTGATATACGATTTTTTAACAAAAGAGTTCATTTTCAACCAAGAAAGATGACTTTTCTGCAACGAAAGATTTATTTCTTATCAAAAGAAGAATTTTCAATCAAGAAAGTTTGATTTATAATTAAATTTTCAACTAAAAAAGGTATTTTTTGTACCAAAAATGGTATCGTTGAATTTTGAGTTTAAAAATGAATTTTCTACAGAAAAACTCATTTTTAACCAAAAAGATGAATTTTTAACAAACAAAATTAATTTTATAACCCAAAAAATTAATTTACTACAAAAAAAAAATTTCAACCAGTTGAGTTAAACAAAAAAAAATAGAAAAAATTTTAACAAATTAGTTAAACACTCAACCAAAAAAATTCATTTTCAATCAAGAGAGATGAATTTCAAACCACGTAGTTGCATTTTTAACTAAAAAATACATTTTTTCAACCAAAAATGGAATCGTGCAATTTTCAGTTCAAAAATTAATTGCCTACAAAAATAAAAAACTAATTTTTAACCAGTTGTACTCAACCAAAAAATACTAATTTTTAATCAAATAGGTAAATCCTTAACCAAAAAGATGAAATTTCAAGAAATAAGATTAATTTTTTAACCAAATGAAAAATTTTTAACAAAGTACATGAATTTTCTACGAAATAGTTGAATTTGCAACCTATAAAAAAGTTAATTTTTATTAACAAAAAACTTAATTTTTAACAAAAAAGTTCATTTTCAACGTAGAAAGTTCAGTTTTCTACCAAAAAAAAACTAATTTTCAACGAAACATTTATATTTTCAATCAAAGAAATGAATTTTTATCTAAAACGATGAATATTCATAGAAAAAAAGAATCTTGACCAAAAGAGTTCATTTTTAAATCAAATAGTTGAATTTTCAACCAAAAAAAGAAATGAATTTTTAACCAAGTACTTTAATTTTCAACCAAAAAGATGATTTTTCCATCAGGAAGATTTATTTCAACCCAAAAACAATGAATTTTCAACAAAATTGTTGAATTCTAAAACCGGAAAGACGAGTCATGTAGAAAAAGATTAATTTTCTACCCGAAAATATGATTTATTACCAAAAAAGTTCATTTTCATCCATATAGTTAAATTTTCAACTTATAAAGAAACCATTTTCAACCAAAAATGGAATAGCTAAGATTTCAGATAAAAAAGTTAATTTTTAACAAAAAAGTTCACTTTCAACGAAGAAAGATAAGTTTTTTTACCAAAAACCGAATTTTCAACCAGTTCAATTAAAAAAACGAATTTCCAAAGGATGAAAAAAAATATTTTTAACAGAAAGAAAACGGATTTTCAACCAAATAATTAATGTTTGAAACAAAAGATTAATCTTTAACTAAAACGATGAATATTTATAGAAAAAAATGAATTTTTAACAAAGGAGTTCATTTTTCAGTCAAATAGTTGAATTTTCCCAAAAAATATGAGTTCTTAACCAAGTAGTTAAATTTTCAAACAAAAATATGGGTTTTCCACCAAGGAGTTTTATTTTCTGTCGAAAAACAATAATTTTTTAACAAAATTGTTGAATTATAATGCCAAAAAGACCAATCATCAGAAAAAAGTTGAATTTTCCATTCAAAAATATGATTTTTCACCAAAAAATTTAGTTTTCTTCAATATAGTTAAATTTTAGTTAGTTGATTAGTTAATTAGTTAGTTAGTCTTATTAGTTAGACAAATGTAAACACCTGATTGAAACTTTATAAACTATTTTTAATTTAAAAATAACTCTAAAATAATATATTCATAATTAAAGGCTTTAATTAGATTTCAAATATTGTTTCAGTTTACAATATTCCATTTTTAAACCATTCAATTTCAATTTTTTTGATTAAGAAACATAACAATTATTTAATACGAGGGTGGATTGATAAGTTTCCGGCCTGACCAAGAGATGGCGCCACTAGGCCTACCTTGAGGTGGTGTTCTATAGTACCATCCTTAGATAGCTTGTGGCTATAGTTTCAGCCCGATCGCCATGTTAGTTTAGGTTTCAGAGCACACTGAACAAGACGCCTCTGTGTTT
>NC_046665.1:109550222-109603146 GCF_010883055.1 Belonocnema kinseyi | reverse complement strand
TATCAGCCTTGGAGGAGATTATGCTGAGAAATAAAAAAAAAAATTCTTAAAAACGTTGTTTTTCTTGGTCAGGCCGGAAACTTATCAATCCACCCTCGTATTTAGAAATATTTTACTGTTCATTTAAAATCCATAATTGCCAATCAAAAACACAAAACTAAACAAAATAATAAACTTTGAACGTTACAACTTTAATTACTGTATTTAAAAAAATGTAATTTGTTACTCGAATTGTTGTGTATAAATAACCATTTAACTCCTACTGTCCTTAGAAAAAATTCGAGTTAGTTGAACAAATATTTAGAAGTTTTGAAACAATTAAAACTTAATTAAATATCTGAAATGATTTCAAATAATTTCGAAGATTTTTAAGAATTGTGAAGGGCTTTAAAAGAATGAAACAAATTTCCTTAATATTCGTAGGAAAATTGAAAATGATTTTTTTTTTTTAAATATTAATTTAAGAGATTGTTTCAAAGGAATCATTTTAAAAGAAATTTAGAAGTTCGTAAAAAGTTTCGAAAATAATTTAAAATTTGAAAAACGTAAAACAGCATTCAGATTTTTCAGATTTTGAAATACAATTTTTAAGTGTGTTAAGGATTTTAAAAGTATTTGATATAAAAATAAATTAACTTTTAATTTAAGAAGTTTTCAGTTTATAAAAAAATGTAATTGTTCAATTTTTAATGTTTCTAGCTTAAAATTCCCTAAAATAGTATAATTTTGAAATTTTGTAAATTCATTGATTTATTCTTTAATTTAGAGCATTGAAAATTATAAGTTGCATTTCTATTTTTGGGTCTGAAAAAATGTATAAAATTCCCGGTCAATAAGTAAATTAATTAATTAAAACGGCAACTCTGAAATAAAAAAATCGATGCCGAAAAAACACTTGAAATTAAATGTCATATAACAATGCTGTATCAGTCATTGTTTATTTTTTAACCAAAAAAGGTGAATTCTCAGTGATAGATATAAAATAATTGAATTTTTATCTAGAAAGGATTAATTTTTAATTGTAACATTTTTTCAAGTTAAAATATCAATTTTCAACTACATATGGAATAATTACATTTTTAGCTTAAAAAATATTTCTTATTCGAAAAAAAAACGAATTTTCAAGAAAATAGTTCAATTTTAAAACAAAAAGATAATAAAAATACGTCAGAAAGTAATTAAAGAATAACAAATATTAAAAAACAAATAAATAAATAAAAATATTTTTTTAGATAAATTTAGATAGATTTTGATTATTCTCTTTAATTTTTTTCTAATTTATTGTTTCCTTAGACATTTAACATTGTTTCTAATATATTTTTATTACTTGAAACATTTCACATGCTTTAAAAATGTTTTATTTCAACTAGAAACGATTATAGTGTTAAAAAACATAGATTAAAAAAATTATGAAAAGACAACTTTTTTTAAATACACAGTTTTTAATTAAATAAATTCTTATTTAATTTAATTCTATTTTTTAAATTCTTTTTAATTTTATTAATTTAATTCTTATTTTTGAAAAAATTCAATTATTTGGTTGGAAATTAAATTATTTCTTCAAAAATTCGACTACCTGGTTGGTAATTAACCGTTTTCAATTATTTTATTGAAGATTCGACAATTTAACCGAAATATTTTTTCTTTCTTGACTAGAAAATATTTTATGTTTAAAAATTAAATTTTTTATTTAAACTTGTTCTTTTTTGGTTAAAAATGTAACAGTTTCATTGAAAATTAATCTGCTTTGATTGAAAATTCAACTATTTTGCTTTTTTGCTATTTTGCTATTTTGCTTGTTCGATGAAACTATTTTTGTTTTAAAGTTAAATCTTTTTTGGTTTAAATACTTTGGTTAAAAATTCACTTCCTTGGTTGAAAATTTAACTATTTGATTACAAATTTATTTTTTGTTAAAATTTGAACTATTTTGTTTAAAATTCATGTATTTTTTAAAAAAATGCATTTTTTGGGTTGAATATTTCTCACATTATTTAAAAATTCAACTACTTTCGCAGTAAATTAACATTTTTGTTGAAAAATCATAATTTCGGGTTAAAAATACAATTATTTTGTAAAAAAATCGTTATAATTGTGTTCTTTTTTTACTAAAAAATCTTCTTTGATTTAAAAAATTCATTTTGGTTGAAATTTTGAACTGTTTTTGTAGACAAATTTACTATTTCGCTAAATATTTTACTTTTTTTTGAAAATTCATAATTTCGTGTTGAAAATTCAACTGTTTGAAAGTGTGAAGGTTCAACAATTTGGTTACAATTTTTTTCCTGACTGAACAATCTTTTTGGATTGAATATTGTCTCTTTTGGAATAAATTGATCTTTGTTGGTTGAAAGTGTCACTGTTTAGTTGAGAATAAATCTTTTTCGATTTAAAATTTTATTACTTGTTTTAAAATTGTATTATTTTTTTTAAGTTTATTTATTTTTTGGAAATTTTAATTATTTTGTTTCATCTCTTTTAGTTCAAAATGCAATTGTTTGGTTGAAAATTAATCTGTTGTTTTTGAAAAATAAATTATTATATTAAAAATTCGTATTTTTTATAACAATTCGACAGTTTTTGGTTAAAAATGCAATGGCTAGATGAAAGTGGAACTACTTTGATAAAAATTAATCTTTTTATTTGATGGTTCACCATTTACTGCAACAAAATTAATTGATGATTTAACTATTTTTTTGAAAATTCTATATTTTGCTAAGTATTAATTTCTTAAACTAAAAACATCAATATTCAATTTTTTATATAAAATTCTTCTTGGTTGCAATTTTATTTTATGTTCGAAAATTAAACAATTCGATTAGGAATTCATTTTTTTGTTACAAGTTTATATATTTTGTTGAAAACTCATGTATTTTGTAAACAATCCATTTTTTATCTCTTTTGTTATAAATTTGTCTTTTTGGGTAAAAGATTCTTTTATTTTTATATTAAATTTTGTTTGGTTGAATATACAAATTTTTGTTGCAAAATAATCATTTTTGTTTTAAAATTCAACTGTTTTGTAGAAAAATCGTCTTTTTTACTAGAAAATGTAATTATTTTTTTCTTTTTTGACACAGAAATATTTTTGTTTTAAAAAGTCATCTGTTTTTGTAGAAATTTTATCTTTCGTGGTTCAAATTGTATTACTGAGTTTAAAATTTAATTATTTTGTTGAAAATTTAACAATTTTGATAAAATTCATCCCTTTTATTTGAAATTTGAACTGTTTTATTGCAAATTTAATAGTTTAGTTTAAAAATCAACTATTTGGTTGAAAAGTAGTATTTTTTTATGCATTTCACTATTTTTTATTTAAAATTAAAAGTCTTTTTTGGTTTAGATTTCAACTATTACATTTTGCATTAAGAATTCGTTGTTTTTTTCGGTTGAGAATTCAACTATTTAATGAAAGATTTATCTATTTTGTTCAGAATGGTTTTACATGAAACATTAGGAATTTGGAGTGTGTCAATTTGTTTTTAATAATACGACCCATACTAATTTTATGAAAAAGATTGTGATATTTTTATGAATTTATTTTTTGTAAAAATTAAAAAAAGAAAATAGTTTTTCTATAATTTTAAGAATCAAAATATTATAACTAATGTAATTTCAAATAAAAAACATTTTTAAGAAAAACTTTAAAATTAAAAATTAAAAAAAAAAACATTAATTTTAAACATGTTTTTTACAAAAGCATTTTTTTTACTGTGGCTTCTTACCAATTTTTGAAAAATGATTGCATTTTAATAAATGACGGCTTACTTTTTCCGGCAAAACATTCTCTACAAGTCTATTGTTTCTAATTTAAAAAATAACTGAATAATTTTAAAATATAAACATTTAAAAAAACATTTTCGGACAAAATAAGCCGTAATTTATTAAAATGAAATAATTTTTCAAAGATTAGGAAGAAGCGACGGTCAGTAAAAATTCGATTGTAAAAAACATGGTTGAAATTAATGTATTTTTTGTTGCTATGAATTTTAACATTTTTCAGAAAAAATTATGTTCTTTATTTGAAATTACATCAGTTATAATATTTCAGAAATAAACCACTGATGAGGGCCCATAATCGAGGCCGAAACTTTTGATTCAATGATAAATTGATTTCTATTTTTTGCGATCCTAAATTCAATTTCACGATAAAAATCCAAAAATTAACATTATCAATTTAATTCCCTATTATCATGAACGTTTTTTGTAAAGCCTCTTGTTTTCAAATATCTTAAATTTCTGTTTATGATTCATAAAAAATAAATGGAAACCTTTTAATAAATTAAATTAAAAATTGAAATTCTCGATCGTAGGTGTTTTAGGGAACTTTTCGAATTTAAATGGGAAAAGGGAATTAGGAAAAGAAGGGGAAAAACGGGATTTTTTTTTAAATTTTATTTTTTGAAAGGTATACTTGGATGTATAGTGCAGCAGCCTATAATCATTGTTACGGAGACACTGGCCTTTTTTATATACATGCATCCTCTGCCTCTTATCCGGTCGATCATGTCCGAGAAATGACTGAAGTTATTGTCAAGGAATTAGTCTCGATGGCTGGAACCATCACAGACAATGAATTAGGGGTGAGAGCAAAATTCTCTTCCGATCTCTGGAAATCAAGTTTTTCTGATTTGTGATTGTCTATTTTTCAGAGGGCCAAAAAACAACTTCAGTCAGTTCTCTTGATGAATTTAGAGCACAGGACTTTTGTTTTCGAGGACATTGCGAGACAAGTACTGGCCACTGGATCTCGACAATCACCGGAACATTTCATTCAGGAAATCGGTTAGTTAATTCAATTTATGAGATAAGATAATCAGGGATGCCGAAAATTTATTGAGAAATATTGGGTGTATAAAGTAACTAAAAAGGCAAAAAAAAACGGGAAAATACGTAAGTCTCTAATCAAAAAGATGGATCTTCAACCAGAAAATGAAATTGTTAAATTTTCTAATAAAAAAATTGAATTTCAAACGATACAAAACGAATTTTCAACAAAATATTTACATTTTCAAACAAAAAGATGAATTTTTAATAAAAATTCTGAATTTACAAAAACAGAATTTTTTCTATACAAAAATTGTAAAATTTGATGTTCTAAGAAACAAAATATTTTAATTTTAAATACAATAGCAGATGTAATCAACCGGAAAATAATTCTATGAAAAATGTAATAGATGATATTTCAACAAAGAAAGATTTTAATTTTATATCAAAAACTGTCGACTTGAACCAAAGAGATTAATTTTTAACCAAATTGATGAATCCTCAACCAAAAGGTGAATTAAAAAAAAAAACAAGATTAATTTTCTATCCAGAAAGACGAATTTTCAACAAAAGAAATGAATTTTCTACCAAATATTTCAATTTTCGACTTATAAATCATAGGTTTTCACCAAAAATTGGAATAGATAAATTTTCAGATTAAAAAAGATAATTTTCGAAAAAAAAAGAATTTTCAACAATATAGTTAAATTTCTAACCAAAGAGATAAATTTTTAACTAAAATGATGAATATTTATAAAGAACGGAATTTTTAACAAAAGAGCTCATTTTCCAATCAATTAGTTGAATTTTCAACAAACAAAAAAAGATGAATTATTCTATACAAAAACTGTAATATTTGATATTTGAACCAAAAAGATTTTAATTTTAAATCAAAATAGTTCAAATAAAAAAACAAAACAAATATTTCTCAACGAAAAATGTAAAAGTTAATATTTCAACAAAAGAAATTTTTTATTTGATACCAAAAACTGCCGAATTGAACTGAAAAATATGAATTTTTAATCAAATTGTTGAATTCTCAACCAAAAAATGAATTGAAAAAAAAAACAAGAATTATTTGCAATCCAAGCAAATGAATTTTAAACAAAATAAATGTATTTTGTACCAAATTTAAAAATTCTCAACTAACTGATGAATTTTAAACAAAGAAGATTAATTTTGTATCCAAACCGATGCATTTTCAACAAAATAAATGAATTTTCTACCAAATAGTTTAATTTTAAATTTATAAATGATAAAATATTTAATGATGTGATATAAAAAGATTGATTTTCAACCAAAAAATGAAATTGCTAAATTTTCTGAAATTAATTTTAAAACAAAAGAAAAAAGATTTTAATTTGATATCAAAAACTGTCGAATTGAACCGAAAAAGATAAATTTTTAACCGAATTACTGAATTCTCAATCAAAAGATGAATTAAAAAAAAAGAATTATTTGCAACCCAAGCAGACGAATTTTAAACAAAATAAATGAATTTTGTACCAAATTGTTGAATTTTCAACTTATAAATGATACATTTTAAACAAAGAGTAGAATAGTTAAATTTTCAGATACAAAGTAAAAAAAAAGTCAGACAAAAGAAAAACAATTTTTCAACAAAATATTTACATTTTCAACCAAAGAGATGAATTTTTAATAGAAATTATGAATTTACAAAAACTCAATTTTTCTACACAAAGATGGTAAAAGATATTCTAAGAAAAAAAGATTTAAATTTTAAATACAATAGCAGATGAAATCAACCGGAAAATAATTCTAAAAAAAAAAGTAATAGTTGATATTTCAACCAAAAAAGATTTCCATTTTAAAACTTCAACCGAAAAAAACGTATTTTAAACGAAAGAATTCAATTTTCAACTTCAAAATAATACATTTTCAATAAAAAATGAAACAGTCAAATTTTCGGATAAGAAAATTAATTTTTAAACAAAAAAGAAGATCAATCATTCTATAAAAAAACATGGTGTTATTTAATATTTTAACAAAAAAGAATTTAATTTGAAATAAAAAAACAGTTTAAATCAACAAAAAAACAAATACTTCTCAACGAAAAATGTAACAGTTGATATTTCAACAAAAACAATTTTTTTATTTTATATAAAAAACTTTTTAATTACCCAAAAAGATCAATTTTAAACCAAATTGTTGAATCATCAACCAAAAGTTGAATTAAAAAAAAAATTAATTTTCAACAAAATAAATAAATTTTTTACCACATATTGCAATTTTCGACTTATAAATCATAGGTTTTCACCGAAAATTAGAATAGATAAATTTTCAGATAAAAAAATATAATTTTCACGAACAAAAAGACGAATTTTCAACCAAATAGTTACATTTTCCACCAAAGAGATAAACTTTTAAACTAAAATGATGAATATTTATAAAGAAAGGAATTTTTAATAAAAGAGCTCAATTTTCCATCAAGTAGTTAAATTTAAAAAAAAAAGATGAATTATTCTATAGAAAAACTGTAATATTTAATATTTCAACCAAGAAAGATTTCAATTTTAAATAAAAACAATTTAAATGGACAAAAAACAAAGAAAAATTTAAAAGTTTATATTTCAACAAATAAACTTTTTATTTGATATCAAAAACTATCGACTTGAACCAAAAAGATTAATTTGCAACCAAATTGTTGAATTTTCAACCAAAAGATGAAATAAAAAAAAACAAGAATAATTTTCTATTCAAACAGACGAATTTTTAAAAATATAAATGAATTTTGTACCAAATTGTTGAATTTTCATCTTATAAATAATATGTTTTAAACAAAGAATAGAATAATTAAATTGTCAGGTATAAAAAAAAAATAATTTTTGAAAAAAAAAAATTTCAACAGTATAATTTAATGTTAAATTAAAACTGTTAAATTCAATCAAAAAGGCGAATTTTTAACTTAATTGTTGAATCCTCAACCAAAAGATGAATTAAAAAAAAAGATTAGTTTTCTCTCCAAACAGATGCATTTTCAATATAATAAATGAATTTTCTATTAAATAGTTTAATTTTAAACTTATAAATGATCAAATATATAATAATATACTATAAAAAGTTTGATTTTAAACCAAAAAATGGAGTTGTTAAATTTTCTGAAGTTAAGTTTCAAACAAAGAAAACGAACTTTCAACAAAATGGTTAAATTTTCAATCAAAGATATGAATTTTTAACTGAAATTATGAACATTCATAAAAAAAGGAATTTTTAACAAAAGAGCTTATTTTTCAGTCAAGTAGTTGAATTTTCAAAAAAAAGATGAATTATTCCATACAGGAACTATAATTCAACCAAAAAAGATAAATTTTTAACTAAATTGTTGACTCCTCGACCAAAAGATGAATTAAAAAAAAAACAAGATTAATTTTCTTTCCAGAAAGACGACCAAAAATTGGAATAGATAAATTTTCAGATAAAAAAATATAATTTTTAACAACAAAAAAACACATTTTCAACCAAATATTTACATTTTTAACCAAAGAGTTGAATTTTTAATAAAAATTATGAATTTACAAAAACTAAATTTTTGTATACAGACATTGTATTATTGGACAATTTAACAAAAAAATATTTTATTTTTAAATATAATAGCAGATGAAATCAACCGGAGAATAATTCTAAAAAAATGTAATAGTTGATATTTCAACCAAAAAATATTTTTATTTTATATCTTCAGCCGAAAAAGACGTATTTTAAACAAAAGAGTTGAATTTTCAACTTCCAAAGAATACTTTTTCAATAGAAAATGAAAGAGTTCAATTTTCAGATAAGAAAATTAATTTTTAAACAAAAGAAAAACGAATTTTAAACAAAATAGTTACATTTTTAATCAAAGATATGAATTTTTAAATGAAATTATGAATGTTCATAAAAAAGGAATTTTTAACAAAAGAGCTCATTTTTCAATCAATTAGTTGATTTTTCCGAAAGAAAAGATGAATTATTCTATGAAAAAATTGTAATATTTGATATTTCAACCGAAAAATATTTTAATTTCAAATAAAAAAACAGTTTAAATCAACAAAAAATGTAACAGTTGATATTTCAAGAAAAAAAGATTTTAATTTTACATGAAAAAACTTTTGAAATACCGAAAAAGATACATTTTTAACCAAATTGTTGAATTCTCAACCAAAAGATAAATTTAAAAAAAAACAAGATTAATTTTCTATTCAAAAAGACGAATTTTCAACTTATAAATGATACGTTTTAAACAAAAAGTGGAATAGTTCAATTTTCAAATACGAAAAAATAATTTTCGACCAAAAAACGAATTTTCAACAAAATATTTACATTTTCAACTAAAGAGATGAATTTTTAAATAAAATTTTAAATTAAAAAAAAAAGAATTTTTCTGTGCAAAATGGTAATTTTTTATATTTTAACAAAAAATGTTTTTATTTTAAATACAATAGCATATGAAATAAAACTTTTTAAACCAAACAGTTGAATTTGTAAACTAAATAAATAACATTTTTACCGGAATAATTGAATTTTCCAAACAAGATGACAAATTTTCAACATGAAGACCATGCGATAAATAGGAACTGTTAGAGAACTGAAAAATTTCAACAAAATACATTAATTTCCAACTAAAGAAGAAAACATTTTTAACCAAAAATGGAAAAGTTAAATTTTCTAATAAAAAAATTAATTTTCAAACCAAAAAAAAAAATAATTTTTCAATAGAATAGTTGAGTTTTTAGTCATAGAGATGAATTTTTAACTAAATTAATAAGTCTTTAACTAAAAAAATTACTTCCCAACAAAGTAGTAAAACTTTGACTAAAAAAATATGAATTTGAAACGAAAAATTGAATAGTTGATATTCCTACCTAAAGAGATTTTAATATTAAATAAAATACAATTTAATTCAACCAAAATAGGCGAATTTTGAATAAAATAATTAATTTTTAAGTTGGAAAATTAATTATTAAACAAAAAATTATTCAAAAAAATAGTTCAATTTTTATCGAGACATGAATTTTACGAATAAAAAAAATGTAAGCCAAAATTAAATAGTTTTTCAAACCAAAAATAATGAATTTTAAAACAAAAAAATTAATTTGAAAACAAAAGAGAATATATTTTTTTACCAAAGTAATGCATTTTTTTTAATTATTTGAATTTTTAACCAAAATAAATGAATTTGCAAACATGAATAATAATTTTATAAAAAAAAGATCAATTTTCAAACACATAATTAAATTTTCATCTAAAAAGAACAAATATGGAGAAAAGAAAAACGAATTTTTGAAAAATTATTTAAATTTTAAACAGAAAAATGATTTTTCGACCAAAAACGTTAATTGTTGAGCATCAAGATTAATTTTTAGCCAAAAGATACGAATTTTCAAAGAAATAAATTAATTTTCATCTGAATGGTTGGTCTTTATACTTAAAGTGGCGTATTTTTAACCAAAAAAGTTAATTTTCAACCAAAAAGATGAATATTCAGCAAACAATGTAAAATTTAATAGTTGATATTTCAACATTAAATTAAATTTTCTATTCAAAATGATCATTTTTCAACAAAAATGAAAAAAGCTAAACTTTCAGTTAGAAAAAGTAGTTAGCATAGCTGAATTTCCTACCAAAAAATACAGTAAAAAAAATTATAACATGAGTTTTCAACAAAAATAATGAATCTTTAACTGAAATAGTTGATTTTGCGAACTGAAAAAAATTAAATTCTCAACCAAAACTTAAACAATTAAATTTTAAGTTTAAAAAATAATGTTCAACGAAACAGATGAATTTTTAAATAAGGCTATGATACAATTATTTAATATGATGTATATTTAAATTAAATAATGTAACTTTAGATCAGAGAGATAAATTTTCAACCAAGAAGATTAATTTCTGCCAAAAAAAGTCGAATTTTCAACTGAAAAAGATAATTTTCCAACCAAAAATTGAATAATTGAATTTTGAGTCACGAAAGTTAACTTTAAAAGAAAATCATAATTTTCTATAAAAAATCGATTTTTTAACCAAATACGTGTATGTTTAACAATATGGTAAATTTTCTATTAAAAAAGACCAATTTTAATTAAGATTGTTGAATTTTGAATTAGGAAAGTCCAATTTTCAACTAAAAATGGTGAAGTTAAATTTTCAGTTGAAGGAATTAATTTTCAACCAAACTGATCAATTTTTAACTTGACTATGAAATATTCATCTAAGATTATGAGTTTTTAAATTAACTGATTCAATTTTAGACTAAAAAGATTAATTTTCAACCAAGAAGATTAATTTATACCAAAAAATACGAATTTTAACAAAAGAAATGAGTTTTTAATTAATATTATTGAATATTTAACTGCTATAATTGTTAAATTTTTAGTCGAAACAACAAATTTTAACCAAAAAGGAAACAAATTTTTAACACAATAATAGTTATAAACTGAAATTATAATTATCTAACCGTAATACTTTAATTTTCAATCGACAAGAAGATTAACTTAAAAAAATATATTATTTTCAATATTCGAGTGGCATAACTTATATTTTCAGTTAAAAAAAATTACATGCAATAAAAAAACTAATTAAAAAAAATAGTTAGATTTTCAAAGTGATTAAATTTTAATTAAAATGGTAAATCTTTGACTAGAATAGTTGAATTTCAAACTAGAAATATCAGTTTTCGATTAAGGTGATGAATGTTTAAATTAAATAATTTAATTTTTTATCAAAAAGCTACATTTTCTACCAACAACATTAATTTCCACAAAAAAGACGAATTTTCTACTGAAAACTAATTTTGAATATTTCAAAAGTTAAAATAATTGTTAATAAAAAAGTTTAACTTTTAAAGTAATTTTATTTCCAAGCTAAAAAATGAATTTTCAACTAAAATGATAAATATTTAACTGCAATACTTGAATTTTTAATCGACAAGAAGAATTTTTTGTCAAGAAGATTAACTTTCAAGAAAAAAGATTATTTTCTATAAAAAATAAATTTTTTAACCAATTTTCATTAAAATTGTTGAATTTTGAACTAGAAAAAATCAATTTTCAACTAAAAATGGAACAGGTGAACAAATTAATTTTCAACAAAACTGATGCATTTTTAGCTAAAATTATGAATCTTCATCTGGGATAGTTGAAATTTTTATGAAAAAAGGGAATTTTCAACCATAAATATTAATTTTCTATAAAAAAGACGACTTTTCCGCAAAGTATATAAGTTTTCAAAAAACTTGTTGAATTTTTTAATAAAAAATGTCAATTTTCAGCCAGATTTTTGAAATTTCATTTTTAAAAAATACATTTTTTATTTAAGATCAAACAGAAATCTAATTACTTATACAAAAATTTGTATGCTAAAAAAATGAAATATGAAATATAATAAATGAAATATAAATGAAATATAAATATATTTTTCTTTTTCAGCAAAATAGTTAAATTTTTAGATTAAAAATTGATTTTTAACAAAGTGGTTACTTTTTCAACCAGAGCTGAATTTTTTATTAAACTTATAAGTAGTATAAGTAGAAATCAATTTTCTAAATTTACCAAAATTGTTTAAATAATGAAAACTTGAATTTTACTGTAATCTGAAGTGAATTCCCGGATTTTAAATTAAATTCCCGGTCATTTCCCGGTCAAGTTGCCACTTATTTTTATTAAACTTTTATTAATAAAATTTAAATAAACTTTTATGAATAATTTGCATAGACCAAGTTATTTTTCATATATTAAATCTGAATTTTCGCAGAGCTTGAAAATTTTCGGTGCCACTGTAAAATAATAAAAAACCGGCAAATGACCGGGAATTTTACAAATTTTCAGAAGAAAAATCTGTCCAAGTTCGATTTCGACTGTTTTTTAAATAATTAGTTAAATTGATATATTTTTCAATTATGATATCATTCAGTTTATAATGCGTAATTCTAAAATTTTTTAGCTGAAAACTTCTCTATTTTAGATTTTTATTTTTAAGCCAAATATTTAAAAGTAAACAATTTAAAACTTAATTGTTTGACATAGAAAACTTTGAATTGTTAAAATTTCGAAAAGCTTTTAACATTTTAACGTTAGAATTTGTATTGTTCTACTTAATAAAATGTTTCATTTGTAAGCGAAATTTTCGAATTTTGATATATAAATAATAATTGAACACGTATTATTTGTAGAAAAGTTTGAGTAATTTTCGAGGTAATTTTAAAAGATATTTAGAAAACTTAAAATTATATCAAGTAATTTGAACGAAGTTTGTGAAAAACAATTTCAGAACTTCTAAACATTTTTTAAACTTGATAAAATTTTTCCTACAATTTTGAGAAAATTTAAACAAAAATTTTTAAATCTTAAAATTATTTGAAATCATTTCAAGTTCTAAATTAATTTTGAATCTTTTTGTAACTTCTAAATATCTCTTAAAATTACTCTAATTTTTTCTAAAAATAATAAGAGTTCAATTGTTTCAATGATGCTTAAACTATTTAAAATGAAAATAATTTATATTCTAATTTAAGAACTTTTAAGTTGAAAAAATGTAAATTTAAAAATATTTATTGGCCTAAAATAACTGAATAATATATTGTTGACCATTTTTAAAGTTCATTGATTGATTCCTTAATTTAGAGCATTGAAAATGTTGACCTGGATTTAGATTTTTGGAACTTAAACTGAATCTTTGAACTCTAAAATTTATAAGTGTTAAAAATTCTGAATTTTGCAGTTTAAATTCATTATACTTGAATTTATTGAGTTGAAAAATGTTACCAGTTTATACGTGTAAATTATTGAACAATACAATAGAAAAATTTTGAATTTAAAAACTTAAACTTCAATTTTAAAAGTTAAAAATTCAAGAGTTCCACTTTGAATGCTTTAGTTTGTTGTTTATTTTTTATTACTTGTTCTTTTACTGTTTAGCTTGAGACTTTTAAAATTTTATTGACCGGAAAAAATATTTGCGAACCGGGGAACCGGGAAAGGACCGGGAATTTTGTTCTTTGATTAAAACGGTCACCCTGAAAAAAACAAATTTTCACTAAAATAGTTAAATTTTAATCGAAAAAAATGAATTCGCAACTAAAAAAATTAATTTTTAACAACAACAAAAATATTTTTAACAAAGTAATTTCATTTTTAATCACAGAAATAAATTTTTAACAAAAATAAATGAATTTGCAAACAAGATAAATAACGTTCTAAAAAAAATTAATTTTCAAAAACATAATCGAATTTTTTAACTAAAAAGATTAATTTCCAAGAAAAGAAAAACGAATTCTTAAAAAATTAACTAAATTTTTAAGTGAAAAACGATTTTTCAGCCAAAAAGGTTCATTATCAGGCATCAAGATTAATTTTCAACCAAAAAAGACGAATTTTCAATAAAATACATGACTTTCCATCCAAAGAGATGAATCCTCTAAAATCTAAAATCTTTTAAAATCTAAAAATATTTTAAATTAAAAACCGTTGAATTCAATCAAAAACTGATACAATTTTAATTTCTTTAATCCGTTAATTTCAACAAAAAAGTGACGATTTTTGTATAAAACAATTGGTTTTTGAATTTTTAAATATGATTGTTTTTTAATTTTTGCTGTAAAAAATAGAAAACTTTTGAAAACAGATACTATAAAAGGTTTTTTCAGTAAACAATAATTTTATATTTATGAAAGTCAGAACTATGTATGCAAAAAAATGATCGTGTTGAATAAACTTTTATTAATAATTTTCATTTTAAAAATCTGTTTTTCGTATATTAAATTTTAATAGATCGCGCTCTCAGTGTATTTTAATACATTTTCCAGGATAATAGTTAAGTGGATTACAAAGAATTTATTCACGAAAAGTAAGGCATGTTGTAGGGTTTCAAAAAAGATTTAAAGATATTTGAAATTATTTTTTTTTAATTCACCTTGCATTCTTATTAATTTATCCTGAATTCTATTAAAGTTTTTTGGATTTTTTAATTCATTTGGTTTCTTCTTAATTCACACAATTCTACTTATTTCAATAGATTTTTTGAATTTTCAAAAGTTTTTATTTAATTGATTCTGAGGATTAATTGATAAAATAATCAGAGGATCTCGTTCACTTTAAATTTCTCTAAGTTCATTCCAAGTTTACGGAAATTTATTTATCAAAATTTTCCAATTCATTTGAATTCAACTTGAATTTTTTTTAAATCGTATTATTTTTCTCGAATTTGTTACCCTTTGAGCGCGAAAAAAGTACCCTGTACTTTAATTTTTGAACGTTTTAAATTTAACGTTTCACAATATTGTAGTTTCAAATTATCGAATATTTAAAATCTCGGGATAATTTCGCTTATTAATTCTCTCAAAATATTATATTAAAAACCTTGATGGTCAGTTTTAAATTTAATCATCGTAGATGCCAATATAAAGCCATTTCCAATTGAAAAAATTTAAATAATTGGAATATTTGGAAAATTTGAAGAATAAATAATAATACTAAAGAAACTGTTAAAAATTGCACGAATTGAAATTTAAAAAATTAAAGTTTGTATTCAAAGTCAAAATAGACAAAAATTAAACTATCTGAAATGGATACCTCGTTAATTTTATAGTTTCTGTAATTTTGAATAACCAGTTTTAATGATAAATTACCTTTTTTTATATAATAACAATTACAAATTTTAGAATTTCAGAAGCATTAAATTTAAAATTATTTAGATGTAATAGTTTTTAATTTTTAATTATTTAACATCAAACACTTAAATTCAAATTATCTCATTTTAAACGCTTTTATTAAGAAATGATACAAGTCTAATTCCTTTTCATTTCATTCGAAATATTTTACTTTTTGTTTTAATTTTATCTAATCTGAAATAGTTTGAATTGGAAAGTTTTCAATTCCGAATTTTTCAATAGACTTTTTTGAAATCTCTTCCTTTGTTGAAAATTGAAATTTTTGCATTCAAAATTCATCATTTTTGGTTGATATTCAACTGTTTGGATCAAGTTTAATCGTTTTTGTTTGAAATGAGATCATTTGGTAGAATATTCATCTTTGTTGGTTAAATTTTAACAAATTCGTTTCAATTTCCACTATTTTGTTAAAAATTTAATTATTTTATTGAATGTTTAACCTAAATTAGCTTGAAATTCGATAACTTGGATTTCAACAAATTTAAAATTGTTATTAAATTTGAAAAAATATGGAACTATAGAATATTTTCGATTGTAGTCATGTTGATTTTTCACCCTGATAAAAGAACGTTTACCAAAAAAGTACTGCTAGATTTCTAAAGATTTTCAAATACAATTTAACGTTTATCAAGGATGCTTAAACTATTTAAAATCAGAATAATTTAATTACTTTTAAGTTGAAAAAAATGTAAATTTTAAAATATTTATTGGCCTAAAATAATTGAATAATATTATTTTGACCATTTTTAAAGTTCATTGATTTATTCTTTAATTTAGAGTATTGAAAATGTTAACCTGGATTTATATTTTCGGAACTTAATATAAATCTTTGAACTCTATAATTTATGAATGTTAAACATTCTGAATTTTGCAGTTTAAATTCATTAAACTTGAAATTATTCATTTGTTTATTTTGTATTACTTATACTTTTACTTTTTAGCTTTAGATTCAGATTTTGTAAATTTTATTGATCGGGAAAAATATTTGCGAACCGCGGAAAAATATTTGCGAACCGGGGAAAAACCGGGAATTTTCTTCTTCGATCAAAACGGTCACCCTGAAAATATCTTAATAATTTCGATTATTAATAATTATTGCAGCCAAGGTATCGAAAAGTGATATCAACAGAGTAGCTTGTCGTCTTTTAAAATCGCCACCAAGTGTCGTCGCTCGAGGAAGAGTCAGGAACATACCTTCCCATTCCGATATTCAAGCTGGCCTACTTGACGCAAAAGGTCGAATTCCCACTTCCAAAAAGCAAGTAGCATTTAAAATTTAATAGCTCAATTGACTCTCTCGTGTCATATTTTCTATTCAATCTTTTTAAAAACATTCCACAATGTCAAATTCTTCGAAAGTATTGACAATTGTTAATAAATAGCATGACAATCAACTCTAACTTACGAAAAATCATTTCGAGTAATAAATAAGTATTATTTATTAGTCTAAAAAAAAGTGATGTATATATATATATATATTATAATTATTTAATTGGTAAATAAATCTATTTTCACAAAATTCATGAATTTATATTGTCCAAGGTTTTTTTAATTTTTTTTTTATTATTAACTTTATTCCATTACTTTTCTAGTTTCAGGTTATCGAATCTAATTTAATTTTATAAACTTTAGGTACGGTCTCGATATTTTTTTCCCACCAGGATAGAAATTGCATTTCTTCCATCAGAAATTTATTTACCTTCGCTTCCAATTCTTTTGTGGATGTTGAACAAACTTTGTCTATTTTCTACGAGAAAAGAAACACCAATCAGAAATATTTTTTCGTTTGGGATTCTTTCAATCGTGACTTACTTTAATATATTTTTCTAAGAGTAATTTCATTTTTGACGATAAATTAATTAAAGATTCGGTCTGAAAAGTGTCGAAACTGCCCTCAAATTTAAAGTCTCCGACAAAAATTGATTTCTTTGTAATTTCTATTTGACGAAATTCAGTAAATTTCAAAACTGAATTTCCTCCTGTAAAAAATGTTTCTGATTTAATGATTGATATTTAAATGGAAAAATCTTGCTTACTTTTCACTTTTGAATCCATTTCGCTCTTGAAAAATCTCTCTGAATTTTTCGAATCACTGCCGATTAATTTTAATTCAAATTCAAGTATTTTATTGACGGTTTTTAGTTTATCAATTACGTCTGAAATATCTTCTGAAATTTCTGCTAAACCGGCATTATAGGCGTTAAATAAGTCTTTGAACTGTTCCTAAATATTTGAAAAATATTTGCAAGAAAAAATCAATATTAATAGATTTTAATTACACGAGAGAACAATTAGGGGCTATCCATAAACTACGTTACCAATTTTGAACAACTATTTTTTACAAAAAAAAAATTAATTTTCAACCAAATAGTTGCATTTTTAACTAAAAAGATTTTTTTCAACGAAAGATGGAATCGTCCAATTTTCAGCTTGAAAAAATAATTTTTCAACAAAAAATAAAACAATGTTTAACCAAATAGTATAAAGAAAACGAATTGTCAACAAAATAGTGAAATCCTCAACCAAAGAGATAAATTTTCAACGAAAAATTTGAATTTTCAACTTATTAAAGATACATTTTCAACCAAAAATTGAAAAGATTCAATAAAAAAATTATTTACAAGCAAAAAAAAAACTTCCAAGAAAATAGTCATATTTTCAACAAGAGAAATTAATTTTTAACACAAATTATGTATTTTTTAACGAAAAATTTAATCGTCTGATTTTCAGCTTGAAAAATTAATTTTCAAAAGAAAAACACGGAATTTGCAATCAAATAGTTGAATTTACAATTTATAAAAGATGCATTTTCAACCAAAAGTGAAATAGTTAAATTTTCAGATAAAAAAAATTAATTTTCAACCAAAAGAAAATGAATTGTCAACAAAATATTAAAATTTTCAACCGAAGAGATAAATTTTCAACAAAATATTTTCATTTTCAACTTACAAAGGATACATTTTCAACCAAAAATTGAAAATTTTCAGTAAACAAATTATTTTTAACCAAAAAAGAACTTTCAAGAAAATAGTCATATTTTCAATAAAAAAAAACTTGCAAGAAAATAGTTATATTTTCAACCGAAGAAATTAATTTTCAAATTAAATTATGTATGTTTTAACGAAAAATTGAATCGTTAAATTTTCAGCTTAAAAAATTAATTTCCAGCAGAAAAACTACGTATTTGCAACCAAATAGATGAATTTACAATTTATAAAAGGTACATTTTCAACCAAATGTGAAATATTTAAATTTTCGGATATAAAAATTAATTTTCAGCAAACGGAAAATGAATCAACAAAATTGTGAAATTTTCAAACAAAGAGATGAATTTTGAGCCAAATATTTGATCTTTCAACTTATAAACGATATATTTTCAACCAAAATTAAAAAAATTCAGTAAATAAAATTAATTTTCAACAAAAAAAAAACTTTTTAAGAAAAAAGCCATATTTTTAACCAAAGAATTTTCAACCCGAAAATATACATTTTAGACAAAGATGTTATTTTTCAACCAAAAAATTGCATTTGGACAAAAAAAAAGAAAAATTTTTAAATGAAAATGTCATATTCAAAAGTTCAAATTGGAAAGAAAAATTCATTTTTAATCAGAATAAAACGAATATTAAATAAAATAGTTCAATTTTAAAACAGAAAGATGAAATTTTAACAAAGAATCCCATTCTTCAACTTAGTAGTTGAATTTTCAATAAAAAAGGTGAATTATTCTTCACAAAAATGATATTAGTTGAATTTTTAAACTAAGAAAATCTATTTTTAACCAAGTAATTTAATTTTTAGCCAAAGAGATGAATTTTCCACACAAAAAATGATGTTCTACCGACAACATTTTTCAAAATTTGATTTTTCAATCAGAGAATATTATTTTTTATCAAAAAATTCCTACTAAATAGTTATATTTTCATAAAAACAGTTTAATTTGTAACCATGTAGTCGAATTTTCAAGCAAATAGTTGAATTTTCTACTAAATTATAAAAAAGTTAAATTTTTAAGAGCAAGAAATGAATTTGCAACAAAAAGTTACATTTTCTACCCTTATCTTAAAAAAAATCATTTTTAACATAGTAGTGGAAGTTTCAACCAAGTGGTAGAATTTTTGACAACAAATTTAAAATTACAATTCGCTGTAAAAAAAATAATTTTCTACAAAAGAAAAAAAATTTCCACGAAATAGTAAAATTTGTAAGAAAACAAATTAATTTCAAACTAAAATGATGCATTTTTCAAACAAAAAACTGAATTTTGAATTGAATAATATATAATAATAATAATAAAATAAATTTTAGTGAAACAATTTTCAAATATTTAGTCCAAATTGTTCAACTTTCAAGCAAACAGACAAATTTTTATAAAGTAGTTAAATTTTCTACTCGAAAATATGCATTTTCGACAAAGATCCTTCTTCCCAACCTGAAAATATGAATTTTCAACAAAAATGTTACTTTTCAACCAAACAGTTGCATTTTAACCAAAAAAGGTGCATTTACAACTAAAAGTATGAATTTTTATTTAAAAAAGTATTTTTCAAATCAAAAATGGAATCGGCAAATTTTCTGTCTTAAAAATTAATTTTTCTTATTAAAAAAATTTCAACCAGTTTAATTCAAACAGATTTAACATAAAAAACGAGTTTATTAACCGAAAAGTTTAATTCTTAACTTATAAAGGATACATTTTCAAGAGAAATTGAAACATTTAAATTGTCAGATAAAAGAATTAATTTTCAACCAAAATAAAATGTATTTTCAACTAAATAGTTTAAATTTCAAACAAAAAGATTAATTTCTAACAGAGAAACACATTTTCCAACCTGTAGTTAAATTAAAAGAAAAGAATTATTCTCTACAAAAATGTTAATAGTTGTATTTTCATGAAAAAATCAATTTTTAACCAAATAGTTCATTTTTCAACCAAAACAGATTAATTTATAACCAAAAAGTTGCATTTTCAACCAAAAAGGATAAATTTTGAACCAAAATGATTAATTTTCTACAAAAAAAAAACAGATTTTTAACATAATACATGAATTTTCAATCAAATAATTGAATTTTAAACTTAAAAAGATAATTTTCGAAATAAAAATAACCTAAAAGATGATTTTTTAACGAAAAGATTTAACTTTCTAAAAACAGATTAGTTAAATTTTCAGATAAAATGTTTATTTTATAAGAAACCAAAAAAGAAAACGAATTTGCAAGATAATAGTTAAGTTTGCTACCAAAGCGGTTAATATTTCAAAAATGAATTTTTAGCAAAATAGTTTAACTTTCAACCAAGTAGTTGGATTTTTTACAAAAAAAATCAAATTTTCAGTACAAAAAATTAGTTTTCAATTAAAAAAAAAAAAACATTTTCATAGTAAAAAATCAATTTCCAACCAAAAATGAAAAAGTTACATTCTCAGTTTAAAAAAACAACAAATTCAGCAATATAGTTTAATTTTTAAAAGAAGGGATGAATTTTCAACCAAGAAAATTAATTTGCTAAAAATGGTATAATTAAATTTCAATTTTAATGAAATAGTTGAACTTTCAATTTATAAAAGATAAATTTTCAACCAAATGTGAAATAGTTAAATTTTCAGATAAAAACAATTAATTTTCAACTAACAGAAAATGAATTGTCAACAAAATTATGAAATTTTCAAACAAAGAGATGAATTTTGAGCCAAATATTTGAATTTTCAACTTATAATGGATATATTTTCAAACAAAAATTAAAAAATTTCAGTAAATAAAATTAATCTTCCACAACAATTTTTTTAAAAGAAAATAACCATATTTTCAGATGGCAAAAATTAATTGTTAATCAGAATAAAACGAATTTTTAATAAAATAGTTAAATTTTAAAACAAAAAAGATGAATTTTTTAACAAAAAAGCCCATTTTTTAACCAAGTAGTTGAATTTTCAATAAAAAAGGTGAATTACTCTTTACAAAAATGATATTATTTGCATTTTTTAAACCAAGAAAAATCATTTTTAACCAAGTAATTTAATTTTTAGCCAAAGAGATGAATTTTCCACGCCAAAAAATTATGTTCTACTCACATTTATCAAAATTTGATTTTTCAATCAGAAAATATTATTTTTCAAACAAAATTTTCTACTAAATAGTTATATTTTTGTAAAACCAGTTTAATTTGTTGCCATATAGTTGAATTTTCAAGCAAAAAGTTGAATTTTCTACCAAATTATTTCAATTTTTATCCAAATGGTAGAATTTTTGACTAAACATGATGAATTCCGAACCAAAAATATAAATAATATTAGACTTTTGAACACCTGAAATTGGTAACGTAATTTCTGGCCGGCCCCTTACCCACCATGCTTGTTTGAAAAATATGTTCCACTTTCTCGCAAACTTCTTTTTCTTCTTTTCGAACTTTTTCATTCAGATCTTCCAAGATTTTCCTATTTTTTGGAAAGCCGTGGGTAACTTTAACAGATTGACGATTTTTGTTTCGTTTTTGTGATCCTCTTTTTATCATTTGATTCAAAATTTGTAAAGTATCAGTTTTCTTAGCAAGTATCGATTGTTCTGTAAAATCTGTGTATTCTGTAAAATTACTTGTAATCCAGTTTTGCATCAACTTTTTATAAATCTTAACCAGACTGAAAAAATCTGAAAATTGAAATATAAAAATCAGATATACGTAACAGCGTGATTTATAATTATAATTTATTTATTAATTAAATGACTTGTTATTTCTCGAGTCCAGACTTTTTTCGCTTCTAGATAATAAGAATACAATTGCTGCTCAACATTTTCTATAAAATTTCTAGAAATAAATTCCAAAGTTGAATTTTTCACCAATGTAGAAAAATAATCCTAAAGTGAAATCAATTATTTAATTTTCAAAGACAGTTTATATAATAATAAGAAAGTTTCTAAAATATTGTAAATACAAAATTACAAATTATTTAATTACCAATGATTTTTCCTGGATTTTAATTAAGGTATTTGAAACAATCTTTATAACCAGAAAAGAAAAATTATTTTCATTTTCTGTCGATGGAGTAGATTCAAATACTACATTTTTCTCGTTATCTGTTTTATTGTATTTAGAATAAAAAATATCATTTTTAACTTTAAATTATAGTATTTTATAAACTTTAACTTAAAAACCAACTTGGAAAATCTGGAAGGGATTTTTCCAAATACTTGAATTGATTATTAATCGCTTCCAATAAATTCAGCCAGTCACCAATCATTGGCTTCACTGGAATTTGAACTACTAATTTATTTTCAAAAACTTGTGCGAGATTATTCAAATCACGAATCAGTTTTTCGTCAGAATTAACCAAATATTGTATTTCTTTTTCCATGCAATAGGAACATTTGTTTACTGTATTAGTAACAAATTCAATAAATTCTAGATTCTGCATCGTATCTCTGGTCCTATAAATAAAAAAAATTACTACAATTAATTATTTTAGTCAATACAAAAAACTAACTTTTCAATTGCATCTTTCTCAATTTTTTCAATATTTGACAGAATATCAGTTAATTTTTTTTCAAAGTTTGTCACAGTTTTAGATTCAGATTTTTTAATTAATTCCTTTAAAGTTGTTAATGATTTTTTTATAATCTTCGCTTCTGCCAGATTAAAATTGCCATTATCCTTGAATAATCTGTGATAAAAATAATTTTATCAGCACCAAGTTAGAGATTTTAACAAATTGATTAATCTTACATTATATCACCAAAAAAAACTTCATTTCTATTATTAACTTCCAACATTTTATTTTTAATCTCTGTTAATAAAGCCTCGGCCTCAGATTTTACAAGATTCTCAAAATTACGTCGGGTTTTCTTCATCTGAGAAAAAAAGGTTCACAAATTATTTTTAAAATTGATTATAAAATAAATAGTTTAATAACAAATTCTAAAAGGCATATATTTGTTTACCACTATTCGTGAATATTTCATTTTTAATATCCCTTCTGCTTTTAGAGACTGTTCCGAAATTTCAAAAACTTCTTTCTTATAATTTTGGAAGCCATTGTCTATATCGTTCCAAAAGATAATTGGTTTTTTAAACATTTCCTTAATTTCTTCATTGACATGCTATTCATTCATAAAAAACCGTTAATTGAAAAAAGGTTTTGAAGCAAATGGCCGTAAATCTTCCAGATTATTTTTTAACAATTTTTAACATCTTTTTAAATATTCTCATAGAATTAATTTTTCAAGCTTATTTAAAATTTCCCTAGAAATCTAGAGAACATTTTTTCATTCTTTAATCCTTTCAAAATTCTTGAAAAGCTTTTTTCTCGAAATCTTCAAAAATCTCAATTTAGAAAAATAAATTAAAAATCTTTACAAGTTTTAAATTATTTTCGACTGGTTCTAAAATTTTCTAATCTTGCAGAATTATCTACAGCTACGCTGTCTCTAGTTTTTAAAGTAAATGTTTCTTTTATTGAAATCGTTAAAAGAATTTTTTTAAAGAAAAAATTGTTTAGAAATAAGGAAGCGAGATCGAAAAACTTCAATCACAAAACCTATTGCTAAAATAATTATTTTTTGTAAGTTTGAAACTTATTTCGTAAAAAATGATTTTTTCCCTCTAGGAAATGATTGATAATATTTTTTCATTCATTAAAATCATAGAAAACTTTTTTTCCACATTTTTTTTCAACTTTTTCTTAATCTTAAAAAATCTACAATTTTTTAAAACAAATTTTCAAAACTTATCAAGATTTCAATTATTCCTTAATATTTTTAAAATCTCTAAATGACGTTTAAAACAATTCAGTTTTCCTTAAAAAAAATTAAATCCTTCAAAATTAAAAAATTGTTTTTAAATCTTGAAAAATGATTTTTAATAAAAAAATAAAAAGTTCGATTACCTATTTAATTTGTATGTTTATTGTGTTTTAGGGGGGGGGGGGGGGGGGGTAATTTCATACAAAAATAATTTTTCTAAGATTCTTGAAAAATTCAAAAATTCTTTTTAAAGAAGTTCATCTTTAAACAAATAGTTGCATTTTTATAAAAAAATATGAAGTTTTAACTAAAATGATGAATCGTGAACCAAAAAATGTCTTTTTGCAAATTATTACAACTTTTCAACCAAATAATAATTTTGTGGTAAAAAAAATCAAGGCAAATTATAATTTGAAGGACGCCATCATTTTTAATACAAAATAAAAATGTTGAATAACTTTATTTTTTAATTTTCTTTGTTCATTTACTTTGAGGTTATATAAATGCAATTTTCCTAATTTTCTTGATAAAATTCAAAAAGATTTATTAATATTTCAGATATTTCCAAAAAGTATCTAGAAAATTTCTTAGATTTTTTTTGCATTTTACAGAATTTCGCAAAATTTTTGCAAAAATTTAAGCCAGTTTGAAAGATATTTAGGACTTTTAAACGCTTCGAGAAAATTTAGGAATATTCTATCAAATTTCGGATCCTATAATTATTATAAAATTTTGCGGATTCATTTTTAAAAAATTTGAAAATCTTTTGTAACGTTTTATTATATTTTTAAATATTTCTTTACAAGTTAAAAAAAATAAAAAATATCTTTAAATATTCCCAGAAATCTTAAAACATTTTTTTGGATTGTCTTAAAACCTTTTAAAATCTTCAAAATCTTCATTTTGTTTGAACTTTTTTGACATTTTTTATTATTTTTTAAATTTTGTAAAAACTTATAAATATCTTATTAAATTATTCAACTTTAAAAAAAATTTTGAAAGAATCTAAAAAATTCCCTCCAGATGCTCCAGATACTTTTTTAATCTTTTGAAATATTTAGAAATATTTTTAAATATTCTCTTTAAATAAATGCTGTAACACAAAAATCATTAAACTCATAATAAATTTTTTTATTCTCTTGAAACTTTTCAAAATTCCTGAAAATATTCCAGATTTTTTTCTGAAATTTTAGAATATCATTTGAAATTTTTAAAAATGTTTTCTTTAAATTAATTTTTCGATCAAAAATTTCTATGTAACAATACTGAAAAAATGATTAAAATAACATTTTTTCTCTTTTACAAATAAATTTTTAGAATTAAAATTCCTTATGCGGAAATTCCGATTAAAAAAATTCCATAAAATTCAAAAGAACAATCTAGGATTATTTGATTTATTTAATTTTAAATAATATATACCTTCTTATGTTCATCAAGGCGATTATTGTGGCTCATTATTTCTTTGCTTCGAATTTCATAAGCTTGTAAAATTTCTTTGCGCCTCTTATCATGAATTTCTAATTCAGTTTCTAAATTCTTTTTAAATTTAGCTATCAAACCATCTTTCCATGATTCACCAAGACTTTTCAAATTGTCAATAATATCTAATCGATGTAAAGTGATATTTTCAAAAATTCTATAAAAAAGAATTTCAATTGAATAAAATCATTTAATAAAATCAAATAATGGTTTCAAAGCATATTTTTCTTTTACAAAAATGATTTGAAAACCTACTTTGACTTCCATTGAAGAATGGCAGTGATTTCTTTCCCGATTAATCTAATTTGTTTAAAAATAAAATTGTCTTCGTCTTCCACTTGTTCCAAATAATTAAAAGTCTGAACCGTATTTTTCTCTGGGTTGTTGCTTTCAAGAAATTTATCAATCTTTTTTTCCAACTCATACATTTCACGATTCATCGACAGATCATATTTTTCTATTATTTTCATTTCCTCTTGGAAATTGGATTTTAATCTGCAACAAAAAGATATAAGTAGTATAGCTACAATGATACGAAGCCACTTACCGTCTGACAGGAATCTGTTTTACCGACCGATGGTAAATATAAATTACCGACCGATAGTAATTACTTGATATCTGTAACTTGGCATGGAGCAGAACCTTTCTCGGTCAATAAGTAGCCTAGCAGCGCAATTGCTATACTGCTGAAATAAAACAAAAACCTTTGAAGATTTAAATACAATTATAACCACACTTTTCTTCGAAACGATACAAATCCGTATTTATTTGATCAAGTTGTATTTTTAAAGTGGCTTCATTAATTCCTTGTCTTATATTTTTCATTGAAATCTTTAAATTTGCTTCAAGATTTAGATTTGTTTTATTGTTGGTTGTTGTTGTGCTGTCTAGTGAAATCAACATTTTATTTTGCTGTTGTGTAATTTGCAAAAGTTCCTCTTCCCAAAGTAAAGCAAATTTATGCAAAAGACTAAAGGATTTCAACATAGTTTCTTTTAATTTTAGCATAATATCCTTCCACTCTTTCTACAAAAAAAATCATTCTGAATATTTATCATTTTTAATTGAATTATTTGTTATTTATAAAATTATTTTTTATAAACAGACCCCCAATGTTGCCACGACATCTTTATATTTATTATTCATCTCCTCTATCATTCTACTTATTAATTCATCGACTTCTTTTTCAACACTCTCTTTGTACATTTCGTTAAAAGTCTCAATTTCAGAACAAAATTCATCCAAAACTTGTTTTAAAAAAAAGACGTATTTTTCAAGAAAATCTTCTACGTCCTTTTCTATAATGTTATCATTTATTTAATATTAATTGATTTACAAATACTCTGAAGATTGATTTCTTATTTGGGGAAGAATTGTCTTAATTCCTAAATCTTATAAAAATAAATCTACCAAGTATTAAAATAATTTCTGCCATTTTCGAAAAATGCTCCTTGAGAAGATTTATTGAAAACGGGACAACAATTTTCCACTGAGATAATAAATCAGAGATTAAATTCGAATTGGATCTCAAAATGGAAAAAGCCATCTTTCCGTCATCGTGATTCAAAAATAAAGTTTCTGCGCGCTTTAAAATCACTTTTTTTGATCTAGAAAATTTAAATTAAAATAAAATATTAACTAGCAATAGAAAAGAAAACTCTTTTTTAAATAAATACTCGAGCATTTTCAATTTTTTTAATCTGCAAGCTTCCTTCCTCATTATTTTCATATCTTCCATCCATTTTTCCATATTCAAAATAAAAGAATTGAATTGGATGCTAATTTCCAAATGTAAGCATTCATAAGCTTTTTGACTTTCCAGAACCACAATATTGTAATTCTTTAAGAATAAAATTTTATCAATTTCATCATAAAAATTAAAGATAAAAAGAAGTAGAAATTACAGGCCTCGGACTCCCTTCAGAGATAAAAAATAGTGAAAATAGTGTTAATTTTTTTTTTTAATAGTCTCAAAATAGTTAAGTTAATTTTTTTAGCAAAATTTCTACTTTTCTAACCCAATATTTGAAAATAATTAAAAATAAACTGCAGTGTTTATTGAAAATATTATTCTTTAGTCCGTAATCTATCAAAATTCTTATTTATACATAGCAGACTTCCCTACGATTTTATTTTTCTTGTTTTCCAATTAAATTCGAACTGAATTAAAATCTGAATTATTTTTTATTGAAAATTCATTATTTTCGGTTAAAGAGACTACTATTAAATTTTTGTTCAAAATTATATTATTTGATTTTTTTCTTTTCTTTTTAAGGTTTTTTGCCTAGAATCAATATTTTTCGAATATTGATTTTTAAAATTGTGAAAAAAATATTTAAAAAAAATACCGGCAATCTAAAAGACCTGCGCATTTATCTTTTCGGTTTGAAAATTCATTGTTTTCTGTAGAAATTTCATCTTTTTTGTTAAGAATGCAACTATCTGATTAGAAATGAATTTTTTTCGACTGAAAATGTAGTTTATTGTTGAAAATTCAACTGTGCTCTAATAAATCCGTATTTTCGGCTCGAAAATTCAACAATTTAGTATAAAATGTACTTTTCTGATGGATCGTTTAATCATTTGGTTGATATTTGGTCTTTTGTGATTAAAAAATCCATTTTTCGTGTTAAAAATGTATTTGTTTGACGGGAAATTCGTCTGTTTTAGTTGAGGATTCCAGAATTTTTTTTAAAATTCGTTTTCTATGGTTAAATCTAACTTTTTTTTATTTTAAATTTAAATCTTTTTTTCAATTATCTACTATTACGTTTTTGGTTGAAAATTCATCTTTTTAGGTTGAAAATTACACTCCTTGGTTGAAAGTGGAACTACTTTCTTAAAAGTTTTTTTTTTTTTTGAAAAATTCAACAATTTAGACAAAATTTCATCTTTTTTGGTTTGATTGAAAGGTTTTTTCTTTAAAATGAAAATATTTTTTGGTTGAAATATCAAATAATACTCTTTTTCATAACAATCTTTTTAGGTTGAAAATTCGACTCTTTGGTAGCAAGTTGGACCTGCCTTTCTTAAAATTTCATTTTTTTTGTTAAATATTCATAATTTTAGTGGAAATTTTTTTTTAAATGCACATTTATTTACTTGGTTGACAATACAAACTTTTTATAGGAAATTCGTCTATTTTTGTCTTGAAAATTCCACGATTAGGTAGAAAATTCAACTGTTTTGTAGAAAAATAGTTTTTTTTTATATTAAAAATGATTTTTTTCTAAAAGTAAATTCAATTATTTATTGGAAAATTCTACTATTTTGTCAACAAGTTATCCGTTTTGCTCGAAAATTGAATCAATTGGCTGAAATTTGAACTAATTTTAGACTCCATATTTTTTTTAAATTCAATTATTTGGTTGAAAGTTGAAGTACTTTGTTAACATTATTTTAAAGATTAATGTCTTTCATAAGAAATTTGGCCTTATTGTGGATATTGCGTTTTTGATTAAAATTCATTTTTTAATTTGAAAATTGAAATTTTCGAGTTAAAAATGCAAATTTTTGGTTAAAAATTAATCGGTTATCGTCGACGATTCAATTATTTGGTTGAAAATTTGTCTTTTTTGGTTGAAGTGTCAAATATTAAAAATTTTGTATAGAATAGTTATTTTTTTTAATTCAACTATTTGATTAAAAAATAATCGCTTTTGTTGAACATTCCCTTTTTTCATGAATATTCATATATTTAGTTTAAAAAAATCATCTCTTTGGTTGAAAATTTAACTATTTTGTGGAAAATTCGTTTTCTTTTGATTGAAAATTATTGTTTTTATCTGGAAATGTAACTATTCCATTTTTTATTGAAAACGTATTCTTTTTAAGTTTAAAATGCAACTCTTTTATTTAAAATTCATCATTTTGTTTGAGAAATGGATCTCTTTCGGTAGAAATTTTATCTTTTAGGGTTACAAATTCAACTGTTTGGTTAAAAATTAATTTGTTTTAGTTAAGGATTCAAGTATTTTCTTAAAATATAGTTTTGATACTTAAATTCAACTCATTTATATTAAAATTTTGTTGTTCAATCCTGAACTATTACAGCTTTTGTTGAAAATTAATCTTATTGGTTGAAAGTTTAATCAAAGTTAATTTTTTTGGTAAAGAATTAATGCCATAAACTATAAAAATGTAATCTATTTTGCTGAAAATTAAACTGATTGTTTGAAAATAAACGTTTTTGTTAAAAATCAACTGATAAGTTGATAATTAATTTTTTTTTTTTTTTTTTTGAAGATTTAAATGAAATGTTCCCGGGTTGAAAATGCAACTGTTTAGTAGAACACCCGTCTTTTGTCCTAAAAATTCAAAAATTTAGTAGAAAATTAAACTATTTATTTCAATTATTTTTAATTATCTTTCGTTTGCGAAAATTTAACTACTACATGCCTACTAAAAATAATTCAAATTAAATTCGGACCCATAACGTCCATTTTTCAAGCTCTTTTTTTTTTAATTTTTGTAATTTGTTTAAATATCGTCTTTTTGGTAGAAAATTAATTTACTTGGATGATAATTCAACTATTTAGTTATAAGGCTACTTATACTATTATTTTTAATATTTTGTATATTTATTTTAATATTAAATTTATTTGTATTATTATTCATATTATATTTTATTGAGAATTCATATTTTTTGTTGAAAAATCATCTTTTTAGGTAGAAAATTACACAATTTAGTACAAAAACTTAAATATTTGATTGAAAATTGATGCATGTGGTTGAAAATTCGGTTTTTTGGTAAAAAATAATTTTTATGGTAAAAAATGCAACTGTTTGGTTCAGAATTAATTTGTCTTAGTTAATAATTCAAGTATTTTGTTAAAAAATATGTGTATTTTATTTAGAATTTATATTTTTCGTATGAAACGAATCTTCTATAATGAAAATTTAACTATTCGTTTGATTATTAATCTGTTTTGGTTGAGGATTCAACTATTTTTACATAAAAAACTCAACTAATTGGTTGTTTGTTTGAAAATTAGTTTTTTTTTTATCAAAAATTCTTATTCTCAGGTTGAAAATTTCACTCCTTTATTAAAAAATGAACTACTTTCTTAAAAGTTAATTTTTTATAAAGGTTCATAACTTTATTTAAACATTCGCTTTTTTTAAAATAATTTTTTGAAAATTCAACTGTTTCGTAGAAAATTTGATTTCTATTGAAAATAAATTCTCTTAAATTAAAATTCATCTATATACTCCACATAAAATTAAAATAAATCAAATAATATTTGGACTAGCCTCCACTGTTCAAACTATTTATTTTTAAATTGATATAATTTGTTGAAAAATTGACTTTTTTGGTGAAAAATTAATTTTCTTAATCCAAAATTCAACTGTATCTGATTGAAAATTTATTTATTTTATTGAGATTTTGTCTTTTTTGATAGAAAATTCATTTTTTGTGTTGAAAATTCAACTATTTGACTAAAATTTGTTGTTGAAAATGCAAATGTTTTTGATTGAAAGTTGAACTAATTTGTTAAGTCCGAGACCTTAAAAGAAAAATGAATTAAAGAAACAAATTAGAACCGAAATTTCATTTTCCATCAGAATTTCAATGTCACGAGGCATCATATAAGAAATTCCCTTCAACGTCTCCAAACAATCCTTAAAAACAACTTTTGAACGTTTCCAACGATTTTTTTCTAAACGCTGTACACTTTCTTTAAAGTTTTTATTAAAATTTCCTCTTTCTTTTTCTATCAAGTCATTCAAGAAATTCCAGACCATCGACAACTCCTCATTTCTTGAGTCTGAAATCTTTCAATCGCTGCAGATTATTCAATCATTTCGAGAAAAATTTAAAAGAAAAATAATTTGTTTTCTAATAGTAAAAAATTGAATATTACATCTTTATCTAGGAGTTGATTCTGCTGATCCTGAATTATTTGTTCAACATTTTCAACTTTCTTCTTTAAACATTTACACAAGGTATGAAAATTTTCGTTACATTCTTCACGAATTATAAAAATAGATTCTTTCAGATTCTTTAAAACGTTTTCGTGTTCGCTTCTCCTTTTGGAAAGCAATCTTTGAATTGCTGAAGACGGTTTCGAAAAACCTTCTAAAAATAAATGGTATACAAAAATTGATTTGATGAAACTTTTCTTATTTTAATTTATCATTTTTTTGATTTACCAAAATTGAGAGGAACTGCTTTAACCTCCCATATTTCTTCCGAACCTTCATTGCAAGATTTGATCAATTTTTCAGAAGGACCATCTAATAATACGTACTTTGATATCAACATTTTTTTTATCTAGATTTAATTTTTAAACATCCTTGATTCCTTGCTGTTTTGTACTTTTTAAAAAGTTTAAACAGGTTTAAAAATAAATATTTTAAAACTTGAAGTTATAAATATATAAAAGAACAATTGGTAATCGATAATTGATTTTCGAAGCATCCATTCAAATTGCAAATCATTTATTTTAATTTACCACCTTCATTCTTAAAAAATTTTCAAAATAAGTGAATTTTTGCAACAAATTATTTTTTCACTAAAAATATACATTTTCAACCAAAATGGAAAAGTTAAAGTTTCAGTTAGAAAAATTTGTTAGAATAGTTGAATTTCTAACCAAAAAAATGAATGTCCAAACAATAATATTAATTTTTTAACAAAAAATACATTAATGTTTTACAAAATAGTTGAATATTTAATTAAAGGATACTAATTCTTAACCAAATAGTTGAATTTTAAACTAAAAAATCAACTTTCAACCTAAAATGGAATAGTTATATTTTTAGTTAATAAAATTAATTTTTAACCTAACTCATGTATTTTCAATACAAATGATGAATTTTTAACTGGAATAGTTGAATTTTCAAACTAAGAAAACTTCATTTTCACAAAGAAAAGAAACAAAAATTGAATTTTGAGTAAAAGAAAAAGTTCAACCAAAGAAATGAGTTTTTAATTATTACATATTTATCTGATATAGTTACATTTTCATTTGAAAAACAGCTCATTTTTCGACCCAAGAAATAAATTTTCTATTAAAATTATGAATCTTAAAAAAAATCCATAATAACTTTTAAAAAAACAATTCAATTTTTAAACAAGTAATCTTATTTATGACCTGAAGGATGAATTTTTAAATAAAATGATAAATATTTAGCTGGAATACTTAAATTTGTAACCGACAATAATCATTTTTATAAAAGAACATCAACTTTCAAAGTAAATTTTATTAAATTAATTTTCAACCAAACTGACGAATTTTTAACTTTACTATGAAATATTCAAGAAATATGGTGAATATTTAAATTAATTAATTGAACTTTAGCTCAAAAAGATGAATTTTCAACCAAGCAGATGAATTTCTACCAAACAAGACGAATTTTCAAATAAAAAAGATAATTTTTCAATCAAAAGTTAAATAATTGAATTTTGATTCAAAAAATGAATGTTCAAACAAAGAATGAGTTTTTAATTATTACTATTAAATATTTTACTGGTATAATAGTTCAATTTTCAGTTGAACAAAATAATAATCTTGAACCAAAAAGGAAATAAAAATTCAACAAAATAGTGATATTTTTGGAAGAAAATTCTTTTTTATCCAAAGACAAAATTAAAAAAAATCAAATAGCTCATTTTTCAACCCGAGAAATTAATGTTTAATTAAAATTATGAATCTTAAAAAAAATCTTTAACCAGGCAGATTAATTTCTACCAAACAAGGCGAATTTTCAAATAAAAATGATCATTTTTCAACCAAAAATTAAATAATTGAATTTTGATTCAAAAAATAAATGTTCAAACAAAGAATTAGTTTTTAATTATTGTTATTAAATATTTTACTGGTATAATAGTTAAATTTTCAGTTGAACAAAATAATAATCTTGAACCAAAAAGGAAAAACAATTGAACAGAACAGTGATATTTTTGGAAGAAAATTCCTTATTATCTAAAGACAAAAATTTGTTTTTAATCAAATAGCTCATTTTTCAACCCAAGAAGTGAATGTTTAATGAAGATTATAAATCTGCAACAAAAAAGTCTTCAACAAAAGAGTTCAACTTTTAACCAACTAATTTTATTTTGAACCTAAGAGATGAATTTTCAAATAAATCGAAAAATATTAAACTGGAATACTTACGCTTTTAACCGAGAAGAACTATTTTCAGACTAAAATTATAAATCTTTGACTAGGACAGCTTCCAAACAAAAATAGAATAGTTAAATTTTCTCTTAAAAAATCGAATTCTTCACAAAAAATGCATTTTCAGCAAAATGGTTCAATTTTCTACTGAAATAGTTACATTTCTAGATAAAAAAATTTGATTTTCAACAAAGTAGTTACATTTTCAACCATAGATAAATTTTCAATTAAAATGGTAAATCTTTAGTAGTATTAATTTTCAAATAACAAGATTATTTTTCCATCAAAAGATACAATTAAATAAAAAACATGATTTTTTTATGAAATTGTTGAATTTTCAATAAAAGGAGGTAACTTTTCAACCAAATAATTGAATTTTTAAACTTAATTTTTACTAAAAAAAAAGAAAAATTGTATACCAAAACTGAAATAATGAAATTTCAATTTAAAAAATATAAGGTTCAACCAAACAGATAGATTTTTTACAAAGAATATAAAATATTTAACTTAACACATCGTTCAAAAAGTCCCGAGACTAACAACGAAAACAACATTTTTTTCAAAAATCATTTTTATTCATCAACATAATCTCCTTTTAGAGTGATACAATCTTTCCAACGCCTTTCCAACATTTCTATACCAGGTTTATAGAAAGATTTATCCTTTGCTTCAAAATAGGCTTCAGTTTCGGCAATGACCTCCACATTCGAGCCAAATTATTTTCCCTGGAGCATTTTTTTGAGATCAGCAAAGAGCCAGTAGTCGCTAGGGTCTAAATCTGGCGAATACGGGTGGTGGGGAAGCAAATCAAAGCCCAACTCGTTGATTTTTGCCATTGTTTTCATGGACTTGTGGCATGGTCCATTGAAAGCAATCGCGGCACCCACTTGGAAGAAACCTTTTTCATGCTCAATTTTTCATGAAGGATTGTAAATACGCTTCCAGATGATATCTGTGTCATTTCCACAATCTCACGGACCTTTACTTTGCGATTTTTCATTACGATTTTTAAAACTTCACTCACATTTTCCGGTGTAACGGCTTCCAATGGCCTACCCGAATGTTCAGCATCGTTTGGGTCCGTACGACCACGTTTAAACTCAGTATACCAACGAAAAATCGTTGATTTGGATGGAGAGGAGACCGGGTAACGTTTTTCAAGCCACTGCTGGGCTTCTACGGTGTTTTTACCCATTAAAAAACAATGTTTAATCAACACGCGAAACTCGCTTTGTTCCATTTTTCAAGCAAATTACAAAATGACTTTACTCTAACCTCGATAACTCTGCTGTTTGTGGTCCAATCGACGTGAAATTTTTACACGTTTCATGTGAAGGTTCGCAGTCTACGAAAACGTGGCTAGTTTGTAGGGTCTTGCTACCCTCGACCGAACTTTATGCTTAGCGAAAGACTAACGAGTTTCGTTCTGGTATACAGAACGTTTATGGCGGAGCGAGCGAGCGTGAGTAGGGAGTTGCCTCTCGAGACGGGGATAGAGATGTGTCATAGTATTGGACCACGTCTCGTTTCAGATTTGGGATCACTGGATGAGGACAGTCGATTGGTAACCATCATGGGCACAACTTCATAGGCACGAGCAATGTACTTATTTAATTAATAAAGTTGTTAGTTTGTTATAACTAAAGTCTTTTTATTACCACGGCCACTAATATGCGGAGTAGGCCGCTCATAACCAATAATTTATAATTTAAATACTGGAACCTACAAGTTTGGTACTACTAGCACCATCTCTGGGTTAGTCTCGGGACTTATTGAACGATGTGTTAGATGTTGAATATTTAAATGAAATAATTGAACTTTAGACCAAAAAGACGAATTTTCAACTGAAAAATATTAGTTTTCATCAAAAAATTAAAATTTGAGTCAAAATTTAATGTTCAACTAAAGAAAAATATTTAATAAATATTTATTTGGCACAGTAGTTACATTTTCAGTTGAGAAAAAATCAACCAAAAAAGGAACTTTTCAAAAAAAGACTTAAATTTTCGGAATAAAATTCCTTTTCATCCAAAGAAAAAAAAAGTTTTCAATCAAATAACTCATTTTTTAACCCAAGGAAGGTATTTTTGATTAAAATTATGAATCTTAAAAATTAATAATTTTTAACAGGAGTTTAACTTTTAGATTAATTTAATTTCCAACCTAAGAGATAAATTTAAAAATAAAGTGACAAATATTTAACTGGGATACTTAAATTTTGAACTAAGATGAATATTTTAATAAAAGAATTAAACCTTTAACCAAAAAGACGAATTTTCGACCAAGAACATTGATTTCTACCAAAAAACACGGATTTTTTAATAAAAAATAATTTTGAATACTTAAAAAGATCAAATAAATGGTTAAAACAATTTTAAACTAAAGAGTTTAAATTTTAACCGAGTTAAAAAGGTACATTTTTAAGCTAAAAAAAAAATAATTTTTAGATAAGAAGATTAACTTTCAAAGAAAAATATAATTTTCTATTAAACAATCGATTTTTTAACCAAATACGTGTTTTTTCAACAATAGAGTTAAATTTTCTATTTAAAAATACCAATTTTTATTAAAATTGTTGAACTTTGCACTAGGAAAGATCAATTTTCAATTAAAAATGGATCAGTTGATGAATTTAAATTTCAACAAGATGAATTTTTAACGAAGAGTATAAAATAGTTAACTAAGATCATGAAGATTTTAATAAAACAATTGAACTTTATACCAAAAAGATTAATTTTCAACCAAAGAAATGAACTTTTAAATTAATATTAATGCATATTTAAATGATATAATAGTTAAATTTCAGTTAAAACGAAATTTTAATCAAAAATAAAACAAATTTTCAACAAAACAGTTAAATTTCTAGAAGAAAATTCTATTTCCCAAGATATGAATTTTTAATTAAAATTATGAATCTTGAAAAAAAATATAATCTTTAACAAAAGATTTCAACTCTAATCAATTAATTGTATTTTCAATCTAAAAGATGAATTTTCAACTAAAATGATAAATATTTATCTAAAATACTTGAATTTTTAACAGACCTGAATCACTTTTATTAAAGAAGATTAACTGTCAAAGAGATAATTTTTAATATTCGAGTGGAACAAGTTAAATTTTAAGCTCAAAAAATTACATTCAACAACAAAAAAACTAACTTGAAAAAACTTAGTTAAATTTTCAAACAAAGTAATTGGATCAACATTCTTAGTTAACTCCGTAAACAAATAATACTCTTAGAAAAAATGTCAAACTCTTAATTTTTAAAATGAAATGATTTACACAATTATTAATTCTTGTAAATTTACAAAGCAACCTAGATAAGAGTCATGGGATACAAATTGTTAGTGGACTCCGTAAACAAATTGAATTGTAGAAAGAAAACAAAACCCTTCATTTTTAAGCGAAATTGTTTAAATAATTGATATTCTCCTTTACAAATCAACATAGAAAAGAGCCATTGAATAGACATTCTTAATTGACTTCGAAAACAAATTTACTCGTAGGATAAAGGCCAAACTCTTAATTTTTTTCGAAATATTTTTAATAATTAATATTTTTGGAAATTTGCAAAGTATCATTGAAAAAAGAACATGGGAAAGATATTTTTAGTCAATACTGTACAAGAATTGTGCTTATTCGGAAAAAGGACAAACTCTTAATTTTTTAATTGAAATAGTTTAAATAATTAATATTCTTGTAAATTTGCAAAGCATCATCGAAAAGATATTTTTAGTTAATTCTGTGAAAAATTGAGCGTATACGAAGAAAAAAATGCCAAATTCTTAATTTTGAATCAAAATTGTTTAAATCATTATAATTCTTGTAAATTTCCAAAGCATGATAGAAAAAAATCATCGGAAAGATATTTTTAGTAAATTCTGTAACAAATTTAGCTTATTTGTAGAAAAAAGGCCAAACTCGCAATTTCTTAATCGAAATAATTTAAATAATTAATATTCTTGTAAACTTGCAAATCATCATAAAAAAAAACCGGAAAGATATTTTTAGTTAATTCTGTGAAAAACTTGAGCTTATTCGTAGAAAAAAAGGTCAAACTCTTAATATTTAAATTAACCTTTTTCTAATAATTAATAGTTTGTGTAAATTTACAAAAAAGCATTGAAAAAAACTCATCGGTTAGACATTCTTAGTTCACTCCGTTAGCAAATTGACTAAAGCTTTTACAAAATCTTCCAAATTTAAACAAATTTACTTTAAAGCTTTCAGGTACTTTTTTGGATACTTTATAAATATTTTAAAACATTTTTAAATATTTTAATGAAATAATTTTTCAAAATGAAAAATAATTTTCAATTTTGTTAGGAATCTTAAAATAATGTTTTTACGATTCTTAAAAAGCTTATAAATTTTTTGTTTGAAATGTTATAATTAAATAATAATTATAATCAAATAAAAAGTATTAAATTGTGTTAAATTGATAAATTTTAAACGGATTCAGAATCGTTTTATAAATTATTGTTAACTTTTTAATACCTAAAGTAAATTTAAAAAAATGATTTATTCATATTTACAGTTTGATAAAATAAAAGTGTCTTTTTTCCAACATTTTGAACTAAAATAGGTGATAAACAAATGTTAAATAAAACAAACAAGTTGTAATTTGTTGTAAACCGAGAGATGTCCAGAAGATTTTTTCTTTGATTAAAACGGCCACCCTGAAAGAACTAATTTTCAATTAAACAAAAATAAAAACAATTTTTTTACAAGTCCATTTAATTGTTTACAACATAGTTACATCCGTTACCAAATTGTTGATTTATCACACAAAAAAAGATGAATAGTATGCATTTTTAAACCATAAAAGTTCAATTTTTAACCAAAAAATTAAGCAGATGAATTTCTACTGAGAAAAATTAATTTTCAATTAAAACAACAACGATAAAAGCGAATTTTCTACAAAACAGTTTAATTTTATACCACATTTTTTAATTTTCAACAAAATAGTTTAATCCTCAACCAAAATTGATAAATCTTCAACTGAGAAGTTTCATTCTTAATATTTCCACTACAAAACTTTCATAAAAAAAAATAAAAAACAGTCAGATTTGACCAAAAATGGAGTAGATAAATTTTCATTGAGAATTAATTTTCAATAAAAACAAAAATGAATTTTCTACAAAACAGTTTAATTTTATACCAATTTATTGAATTTTCAAGCCAAAAAGCCTCATTCTGTATCAAACAATTTAATTTAAAAAACAAGAACATGAAATAACAAAAAAGTTAATTTACAATTAATCAGTTGATTTTTTTAACAAAATATTTGAACTTGTAGTTAAAAAAAAACTTGTTTACAACAAAAAGAATTTTTAATTTAATTTTTTAACCAAAAATAAAAACGAAACTTTCAACCAAAATTGCGTATCTTCAACGAAAAAAAAAATGAAATTTAAAAAAATTCGTTCAACTTTCAACGAAGGAATATTGTTTGGCAGAAAATTCAATTTTTTTAAAATTGAAAATTCATATTTTTTGGTTGAACATTCGACTTTGTTTATTGAAAATTAATTTTTTTTATTTGGAAAGTCTATTATTCTATTTTTGTTTAATAAATAATCTCTTTTACTCAAAAAACATACTTTTTGGGAAAATTCAACAATTTTTTTGGAAAAAGTCATCGTTTTTGTTTGAAAGTTTATTTTATTGAAAATTGAACTAGGTTCTTAAAAAATTACCTTTTTTTAAAATAAACTTCTTGGTTCAAAAAATCTATTTCGATTGACAGTTCTTTTTATCAAAAAAAAAACTATTATATTTCTTTTTTCAGAATTAATCTGAATTCAACTATTTTGTTAAAAAGTTCTCTTTTTTTGTTGAAAATTGATACTTTTTGGATTGAAAATTCTCTTTTACTTTAAAAATCGTATTTTGGGGTGGAAAATTAAACTATTTGTTAAAAAAAAATATCACCTTTTGGTTGAAAATTCCACTGTTTTGTTAAAAAGTCATCTTCTTTGGTTCAAAATTGATCCGTTTTGATTGAAAGCTAATTATTTTTATTTGAAAAAAAAATTTTTTATTTTATAATTAATCTAAATTTAACTATTTTCTTAAAGAGTAATATTTTTTATCAAAATTTCAACTGATTTATTAAAGACTTGTATTTTTGGATTGAAAATCAATCCTTCTGGTGTAAAAATCCTCATTTGTTAGAAAAGTCATATTTTTAATTGAAAATTCATCTTCCTTGCTTCAAAATTAAACTGACTTGTAAAATATTCATCTTTTCAAATTAAACATTTAAGATTATGTTTAAAAATTCAACTCTTCTTGTTGAAGTTTAGTCTTTTTTGTTTGAAAATTCGATCATTGTGTTTAAGATTCGTCGTTTAGAAAAGTGTAATAAAATCTAAAACCTAAAATAGGTGACAAAAGTTGAATAGGTGACACTCTGTGATGACTGAATAGATGATCGAATTACGCATTTTTAAACTGAATGACAGCATAATTCAAAAAGATAACAATTTAACAAATTATTTTTAAAAGAAATCAAACTTGGACAGATTTTTTCTTTAAAAAATTTGAAAAATTCCCGATCAAAAAATAAATTCACTGTCATTTCCCGGTCTGAAAAAATTCCCGGTCAAGTCGCCGCCCTGAAACCCTTGGAAATTGAAAAGACACTGGGATTGCATTAATTAAAAAGTAATGCTGTTCAATGACGTTTATTGTGCTCTCAACACAGCAATTTTCCCTGAAGAACGTAAAATACATTGAAAAAAAGTAAACAACATAATATCTATCCTTCAAGGATAAAAAGCTGCAAAGTTGAAAAAAAGAGCATTCAAACTCAGTTGTCGTCCCTTTCCTGGAGTTTCTTGATGAACGACGCCTTCTTTTGAGCGACGCGGTTCTTCCTCTCCGCCAGCTTGAGTTTGGCGCGATTCCACCGCTTCTTAATTGGTGGGGTGTCTTTCTTGACTTTTTTATGCTCAGGATCGGCACGGATTCCTTCGTGTGCCTTCTTATAAATCCCCTCAATCTGCAAAAAAAATTTTTAAAAATTGGGAATTAACTCCCAAACGGTACACTGGTGCGAATTCGCACCTAAGTTTTTTTTCTTCATTTTGTTCGCATTTACGCCAATACAGCTGCAGCGAATTATCCCCGCATATTTTAAATATGTGTAATATATGCTACTTGTTTATTAAATGTTCAATATATTAAATATTTAATATTAACATTGCAAACAAACCAATTCGCAACAGTGTACCGTTTACGTATGCTGGCTTGGAGTGGACCGTTTGAGGGTTAAAAAACAATTTATCCAGGACAACAAGATTCTTCAACTAGTAGAAATTGTTGATCTAGTGGATCTAAAAGAAGGTGTCATATGAAACACTTCTCGTCTCCAAACTCTGATTTTATGATCAAAAACCCTTTTTTTGCTGAACGTTCTTTTATCAGGGAGAAAAATCACGAGGCTACAATCGAAAATATTTTATAGTTCCATATTTTTTCAATTTTACATTTCACCGAGTTATTTATTTCCAAGCTAATTTATGTTAAATATTCAATTAAACGATTAAATTTTTAACAAAATAGTGGAATTTGTAACCAAATTGTTAAAATTTTAACCAAAAAAGATTAATGTTCAACCAAGTGATCTAATTTTAAACAAAAACGATTAAACTTGAGCCACACAGTTGAATTTTCAGACAAAAAGGATGAGTTTGTTTAACAAAATACATGAATTTTGAACGCAAAAATTCGAATTTTCAACAAACGAAGAGATGAATTTCCAATTGAAAGGGTGAATTTTCAAAAAAAAAAAAAATAAAAATAATTTTTGTCTCCCGGGGACTATGACACCTTCAAAAAGTATATTGATAAAAATGATATATTGATAATTATAAATTAAATGTGTTTGATGTTAAATAATTAAAAACTTATAAATTTGAATAATTTAAAATATAATGCTTCTGAAATTCTAAAATTTGCAATTGTTATTGCATAAAAAAAAGATAATTTATCATTTAAACTGGTTATTCAAAATAACACAAATTATAATATTAACGAGGTATAAATTTCAGATAGTTTAATTTTTGTCAACTTTAACTTTGAACACAAAATTAAATTTTTTTAAATTTCAAATCATGCAATTTTCAACAGTTTCTTTAGTATTATTATTCATTCTTCAAATTTTCCAAGTATTGCAATTCTTTAAGTTTTTTTTTCAATTGGAAATTGCTTTATATTGACATCTGAGATGATTAAATTTAAAGCTGACCATCACGGTTTTTAATATAAAATTTTGAAAGGTTTAATAATCAAAATTATCCCGACATTTTGAATATTCGAATTCGAAAATACAATATTGTGAAATGTTAAATTCAAAACATCAAAAAATTAAAGTACAATGTACTTTTTTCGCGCTCAAAAGCTAACAAATTCAAGAAAAATAATACGATTTCAAAAAAATTCAAGTTGAATTCAAATGAATTGGAAAACTTTGTTAAATAACAAATATTCCATTAATTTCTGTACACTTAAAATGAATTTAGAGAAATTTAAGGTGAACGAGATTCTCTGCTTATTTTATCAATTAATCCTCAGAATCAATTAAATAAAAAATTTTGCAAATTCAAAAAAATATCTTGAATTAAGTAGAATTGTATCAATTGAGACGAAACCAAATGAATTAAAAAATCCAAAAAACTTTAAAAGAATTCAGGATAAATTAATAAGAATGCAGGGTGAATTAAAAAAAATAATTTCAAATCTCGTAAAATCCTTTTTAAAACCTTACAAAATATCTTACTACTCGTGAATAAATTCTTTGAAATCCACTCAAATATTATCCTGGAAAGTGTATTAAAATACACTGAGAGCTTTAAAAATCCCTTAAAATCATTGAATTGTGCGGAAATATGATAAAATCCTCTAAAATCGTTCCATATCTCCCGAAATTCTAGAAAATACTTAATCCTAAAATATTTCAATGGCTTTGAAATTGCTTCAGATTATTGAAATCAACTAAAAATTCCGTGGAATCTTTTCAGATCCCATACAATATTTGAAATCCTTTGAAATCCTACAAAATACATCAAATCTTGTGGATAGATTTTTTTTTAAATCCACTAAAATATAATAAAATCCCGTGAAATGTTATATTTTCTGAAATTCTGAAAAATGTATTGATATACATTGAGAACTTTAAAATCCCTTAAAATCATTGAATTACACAAGCATAAAGTTATTGTTCACTGACAAAAATATTGTAAAATATCTGTTTTCAAAAAGTTTATATTTTATTATAGCAAAAATTAATAAAAACCATACTTTAAAATTCAAAAACCAATTGCTTTATAGAAAAATCGTCGCTTTTTTTGGTTGAAATCAACGGTTTAAAAAAAAAATTAAAATTGTATCAGTTTTTGATTGAATTCAACGGTTTTTAATTTAAAATATTTTCAGATTGAAATATCAACTTATAATATATTTTACATTGTTTGTTGAAGATTAATCTCTTTGAATGGAACGTCATGTATGTTATTGAAAATTCGTCTTTTTTGGTTGAAAATTAATCTTGATGTTTAATAATGAAGCTTTTTGGCTGAAAAATCGTTTGTCATTAAAAAATTTAGATAATTTTTTAAGAATTCGTTTTTCTTTTCTTGGAAATTAATCTTTTTAGTTAAAAAAATTTCATTATGTTTTTGAAAATTATTTTTTTTTAGAACATTATTTCTCTTGTTTGCAAATTCACTCATTTTTGTTGAAAATTTATTTCTGTGATTAAAAATCAAATTATTTTGTTCAAAACTCATGCCCGACGATAAAAATTAAATTAATTTGTTAAAAATATTTTCGCTGTTGTTAAAAATTAATTTTTTTAGTGGCAAATTCATTTCTTTCGATTAAAATTTAACTATTTTATTGAAAATTTGTTTTTTCAGAGTGACTGTTTCAATCAAAGAACAAAATTCCCGGTTCTCTTCCCGTTCGCAAATATTTTTCCCGGTCTAAAGCTTAAAGATTAAAAATCTAAAGCTAAACAATAAAAGTACAAGTAATTAAAAATAAACAACAAACTAAAGCATTCAAAGTGGAACTCTTGAATTTTTCAGTTTTAAAATTGAAGTTTGAAAGTTTTTAAATTAAACAATTTTACACTGAATTGTTCAAGAATTTACAGGTATAAACTGGTAACACTTTTAAACTGAATAATTTCAAGTTTAATCAATTTAAACTGTAAAAGTCAGAATTTTTAACATTCATAAATTTATAGAGTTCGAAGATTTAGATTAAGTTCCAAAAATATAAATCTAGGTTAACATTTTCAATAGCCTAAATTAAAGAATCAATCAATGAACTTTAAAAATTGTCAGAATTATATTATTCAGTTATTTTAAGAGAAATTTAGAAGTTCCAAAAAGATTCAAAATTGATTTAAAACTTGAAATTATTTGAAACAATTTTAACTAAGTGTGTTTACTGAAAAAATTTGTTTATTTCGAGTTTACCAAAAATGTAGAGGCTTTTTACAAATTGTGAAAGGCTCCAAACGAATGAAAACATTTTTTTTTTTATTAAATGGGTCAAAAATGGAATAATTTAGACTGAAACATTATTTTTAATTTAATGCAAGCCTTTAATTACGAATTAATTACGAATCTGAAAATTCTTTAACTTTAAAATGATTTAGAATCGTTTCACCAAATCAATTATTGTTTATTTTTTAATACTTAAAGTACAGATACATTAAAAAAACCATTTATTTATATTTACAGTTGATAAAATAAAACTGTTTTTTATAAACAATTTTCAACTTCAAACATTTTTTTACTTTTAATTGTTCAAGCCTTCAACAAAACTCCAGGTTAAAATTCTTTAAATTAAAAATATAAGCTTAAAAATAAAAAAATAAAATAGAGAAGTTTTCAAGTAAAAGATTTTCGAATTACGCATTATAAACTGAATAATATCACAATTGAAAAATATATCAATTCAACAAATTCTTTAAAAAACTTTTGAAATCTAACTTGGACAGATTTTTCTTCTGTAAGTTTGTAAAATTCAGAGGTTAAGAAAAAAAATTCACTGTCATTTCCCGGTTTATCCCGATCTCAAAAAATTCCCGGTTTGTTCGATTTCCCGGTCCAGCGACCACACTATTTTTGTTTGCTGAAAATTAATTTGTGAACTTAAAAATTAAGTATTTCACTTAAAATTCCCCTTTTTAGTTTAAATTCAAATTAAATTTAGTTTTTTTCAATTACAGAAAAGTTAATTATTCCATTTTTAGTGGAAAAAATTTAATTTTTTAGTTGAAAATTCACTTCCTTTGTTGCAATTTGTATATATTGTTGGAGATTCAATGTTTATCTGAAAATGTCACCATTCCATTTTTTGGTTGAAATTTTTTAAAATTTTTTAGTTGAATCATTTTTTTTTTAGACAAAGATTCGTTTTCTTTAAGTAGAAATTGTACCTTTTTCAGAAGATCTTCAAATATTTAGTTGGAAATTTATGTATTTTCTTAAAAATTTGCCTTTCTACTAGAAACTTAATATTCTTGTTCCATAAATCATAATTTTCGTTGAAAATTGAACTACGTTATTTTCGGCACAACATTTATGTTTATTACTTGAAAATTCTACTTTCTTTTAAAATAATTTCTTCTCTTAAAACTGAATTACTTACTCTTTTACTTTATTTCACAAATAAACTATAAACTTTTATTAATATTTTCTATAAGAAAAGCTATTTTTGATTTATTAAATTTAAATTTTCGCAAAACTCCGACCCAAACAAATCGCGCACTTTCGTAAACTCTCAGATTCTTTAAAATCAACTAAAATATTATAAAATTCCTCGAAATTCTATGATGATATGTCTTGAAATCCTAGAAAATTTATTAAAATAACACTGAGATCTGTAAAAATTGCTTAAAATCATTTAATTGCTGGAAAATCTGATAAATTTCTGTGAAATATTTGCAAATACATTAAAACATTATAAATCCTTTAAAATCGTTCCCTATCTTTCGAAAATCTAACAAATTCTTTATCCTAAAATATTTCAAATTAAAACTTTTCAAAATACTTAAAATCATTTCAAATTATTGAAATATATGAACCATTTCTTGAGATCTTTGAAAAAATACCTTAAAATATTTTACAAGATTTTAAGACAAATCAGAAAATATGTATATACCTGAGCTAATAAGATGAAAAAAAAAACTTACGTTATCGGCAGTGATGCCATTTTGGATGTATTTGGAGAATTGGCGTTTAAACGCGTCATCATCCTCTTCTTCCAAAGTCCGCATGTAATTAGCAACATGCTGTGCAAAAATATGCTGCCGATGGACATCAGCATTGAAAGATTTGGATTCATTGTCGTAGCCGGGGAATCTCTTAGTACTAAAACAATTAAAAAAAAAAAAAAAAGAAAGAAAAAAACAGGAACACATTAATATTTTACCATAAAAATAAATAAATATTTGATGAATTTAGGGTAGATAATCAGAGACACTTTATAATCCTCTAATGCCGGTATGAAGGAGAACCCAATAATTGTAAAACACAAAAAGAGGGACTGGTTTCATTGTGGCTCAGATGACGCGCATGTGTCGTAATTCATCACTAAAACGAGCTTATTTTCATTTTTTTTTAGAAGAACTCTTTAATTTTAACTTTTTACGTAAAAAGAAAATATTTTTTTTTGTACAGAAAAAGGGACTTTATAGTAAAAAATTCTCACAACGGAGAAAACAGGACGATTTTTCATGAAAATAGGGGAATGAATTCTTTAAAATAGTTATTCTCTCAACCTATAAGATTCATTTTCTTTCGAAAAAAAAAACGGATTTTTGATAAAATATATGAAATTTCACCGAAATAGTTGAATTCTCAAACAAAAAAGGATTCATATTTTAACCAGGGTCGAATTTTTAACTGAAATAATGAACTTTTAAAAAAGTTCTACTTGTAACATAGACTGATTAAATTTTCGAAGAAGAAAATTGATTTTCTATAGAAAAAACGTGACGCTTTTAACAAAACAGTCGAGTTTTCAACTGAAATTTTTAATCTTCATCCAATAATAGAAATTTTTACCAAACTTTATTACATTTTTTAATTGCTTGGATTTGAGTGAAAAAAAATGAATATTCTACCACCAAGGACGACTTTTCCACAAAACACATAAATTTCCCAATCAGAGATCAATGTTAAAAAAAAAAAGATTTTTATTTTAAATAAGAAGCGGTTAAATTGAATCAAAAAGTACCAAATTTAAATCAAATATCTAAATTTTCAGTTCATAAAATAAATTATCAGTAGTAAGAAATTCGAATTTTCAAGAAAATAGTTAAATTTTCCATCACAGATGAATTTCCGATCAGAAAAATTAATTCTCAGCGAAAAATATTATCGTTGATATTCAAACCGAAAACGAGTTTAATTAAAAATAAAAAAACAATCAAATTAAAAAAAAAAAGATTAATTTTCAACGCAGTAGTTGAATTTTCAGAAAAAAGTTGATTGTTCAAGCTAAAAAGTCTATTATTTTAGAAAACGGATCTGAAATTATGAATTTCCAACAAAATAATAAATTTTGAAGCAAAAAAAAATATTCAATTTCAACCAAAGAGATGAATTTTTAATTGAAAATAAAAATAAAATAAATAAATTTTTAAACGGGAGGATTAATTTTCTATAAACAAAAAAAGAAAATTTGATATAAAAAATAATTCAATTTAACCAGAGTGGAAATTTCAACTAAAAAATATCAATATGGAACCAAAAATCGAGTAAATAAATTTTCAGTTACAGAAAATATATTTTCAACGGTAAGAAAAAAACATTTTCAACTGAAAACGATTTTAATGTTAAATACAAAAATTAATATAAAAAAAAGAATTGAAAAAAATTAGATTCTGAAATAAAACAGATCAATTTAAAAAAATTACAACCAAATTGTTCAACTTAAAAAAAATACGAAATTGCAATAACAAATTTAATTTGAAACTAAGAAAAATTAACTTTCTAAGAAAAAAAAATTTTTTATCCCGAAAAACGAGCTGTCTATTATAAATGACGATTGTAAGCAAAAAAGTTAATTTTTTACCAACAAAAAAATAATTTTTTAGCCGTTTAGTCAAAAGTGTAAAAAAAAAAATTTTTGACGCTAAGAAAAACAAATTTTCAACAAAATAGTGGAATTTTTAATTAAGAAAATGAATTTTGAACAATAAAATTAAATTTCAAACCAAGAAAAAAGCCTTTTTTTAAACAAAAACATCAATTTCTAACTCAAAAGTACGAATTTTCTATTCAAAATGACGATTATAGAACAAAAAAGTTGATTTTCTACCAAAAAAGAATTTTTCAAACTAAATGATCGAATTCTCAAACAAAAATTATTTAACTTCAACCAGAAGCTTTTGCATTTTCAACCAAATAGATGAATTTTTAATCTGAAAGTGCGAATTTTCTATCCAAAAACACCAATGTACAACAAAACAATTAAATTTTCAGAGAACAAGTATTGTTACAAAAAAAACATTAAATTCAGAACCAAAAACATAATTCGTATTGTGTTTATTAATTCAGTTCGCATTTAAGTTAAAAAAACGATAAAAAAGGGGAAGTTTTTCGAAAGTTTTCTATTATTCTTTTTTATACAGGGAATACTAAAAACAAACATATTTTACAATTAAAAAGCCATCTGTTCTGTAGAAAAATCTTATTTTCTTAATTGAATTAAATTGTTTTTTATTAAAAAATTATCTTTTTTGTTTTTGAAAAATTACATTATTTGTTGAAAACTCGTCCTTTTTGGTTGACTTCAACGGATTTTAATTTAAAATATTTTCTGAATGAAATATCAACCTATATAACATTTTATATTGTTTGTTGACGATTCATCTCTGGTTTAAAATAAACTATTGTCATGAAAATCAGTTTTATTTTAAAAATTCGAAATTTGGATGAAAATTCGTGTCTTTTGTTTTAAAAAATAATTATTAGGTTGGAAATTAGCCTAATATTTTTTAATTCGTTATTCTTTTCTTGAGAATTGAATTTTTGTTAGAACACTATTTTTCTTGTTTGAAAAACATTTTATTTTAGTTAAAAATTTAACTATCTCGTTAAAAATATTTTTTTAAATTTTTTAGTTTAAAAACTTCATTTCCTGGTAGAAAATTAACCTATTTTTGGTTGAAAATTAAAGTATTTAGGTCAAACCTCCTTTTTTGTTCAAAGTATTAACAACCTTTTTTTCTTTTATTTTTACGTCCTGGAAAATTTTAAATTATAAATAAATATGGACAGAGCCTAATAATTACGAAATCTTTCATTTCCTTCAAAATTATTTTTTAAACTGAAACTTGAACTATTGTATTTTTGGTTACAATTTGTTTTTAGTAGCAAATTTATTTATTTCGGTGAAAATTGAACGATTTTTATTTAAATTTTATTTATTTTTTAAATTGTTGAACTTAACAATTGAGTATTTGATTTAGGATTTGGCATTTTTGTTTAAATAATTTGTTTTCAATCAAACCTGTGAGGGATATTCAATCCTCCATCGACGGCACCCTTCATAGCACCGAAGACTCGCGCACCAGTCGTGGTTCTCATCAGACCAGTGTCCAGGTAACACCTAAATGCACCCGGACCTTCGTCCAATTCCTCCACATTATATTCGTCACCGTTGACATCGGAATTTCCTTGATACAACGTATCCAATCCAAATTTCTTCAGGAGCTGTATAAATAATTACAAAATATTTATATTCCATTTATATTAAAGATGAAAACCAAAATAAAAAAATATAATTTATCACCATTCAGAATTTGATACATTAGGGAACAAGGGTTTTTTCTTCATATATGTATCAAAGCGAGCTGAGTGTCTCATCATTTTGGTGCAAATTTGGCCTTTAAATAGAATTTTTTTTTGTTTAATAAAAACAAATCAAGTTCTTACTCTTCGGGCTAGAAGAAGTCCAGTGCAGTAGGCTGATGCATAGTTTGTTAGTCCTACTTTAACTCCATATTTCGGGAGTTCGTGGCTGTAGGCAGCACAGACAATTTGATCTCCCTCGATTCTGGCATAGGCCACCTAAATAAAAACGTAATTTCGACTGTAGGGAAGACTAGTTAATAGTTTTCTTTTTTTAACTTTCGTATACAAGGTGTTTAGCAATTGTCGGGAACCAAATTCAAGGTCTTTTCCCGGTTTCCCATAACAATAAATTAAGTTTTGTTATGTCGCTTTTTTCAGGGTGGACCTTTTAATCGACGAAATAAATTCCAGGTCATTTCCCGGTTCGTCAACATTTTTCACGGTCAATGAAATTTAAAAAATGGAACACTAAAGCTAAAAAAATGTCCACTTGAGGTAATCAAAACTGAGCTGCAAATGAAAGCACTCAAACAATTTTGTATTCAAATACTCAATAATTTGCGCGAATATAATTGAAGGTACTAACATTTTTTAATATAAACAAATTTTAATCCACGTTATCATTTTTAATGCTCTAAATTAAAAAGTCAATCAATGAATTTTAAAATTGTCAAAATTATATAATTTTAATCTAGAAACATCAAATATTAAAAAATTGAAAAAATATAAACTGAACACTTCATAAATTAGAAATGCAATTCTTTGCTTTTCAAATAGTTTAAACATGCTTGGAAAGCTGCAAAATTTTATTTCAAAATCTTAAGAAATCTACAAGTCGTTTTAAATTTAAAATTATTTTGGCGATTTTTTCAGATTTTCTAAATATCTGTTAAAATGAATTGAATTTTTTTCCATAATTTTCAGAAAATCCTGCAAATTTTAGAAAATTTCTTTACAATTTGGATGTATAAATAACAATTGAACATTTATTATTTGTAGGCGAAATTTGAGTAATTTTAAGAGATATGTAGAAGTTTTTAAAAGATTAAAAATTAATGTAAAACTTGAAATGATAGCCTAATATAAAAACAAAATATAGATTTTCGCAGATTTTAAACCAAAAAAATAGATTCTTTTCCAGAATTGTGAAATGCTTCAAATCCACATTTCTAATTCTTTTCGAAAATTTTCCGTTTCAAGAATTAGAATTTTTCTGTAAAATCCTCCGTTGAAATTCATAATTTAAATTTTTTTCTAAAATATCCCATTTCAACTTATATTAAAAAATTCCCAGTTTCAACTAGGAATTTATTTAAATTTTAATATTCCCTATTTCAAGAAAAATTATAATTCTTTTGGATCAATTCCAGTTCTAACTCAGGCTTAAACTCAGAATTAAAATTCTTTGGAAAAATATCCTTTTCTAATTCAGAATTTCGTTCCATTTCAAAAATTACCAGTACCAGCTCGAAATTTGGTACAATTTAAAAATTCTCGGTTTCCAAGTCTAAATTATTATTATTCTGGATAAATTTCCGCTCCAACTACTAATTTGTAACAAATTGAAAATTCCCTGTTCAAATTAAAAGTTGGATTTCAAGATCTTGAAACATCTACAGGTTTTTTCAAATTTAAAAATATTATTAAAAGTTTTTCACAACTTTTAAATATCTTTTAGAATTAAAATTTTCTTTTTAAATAATTTAAACGTCGTTGGAAAGCTTCGAAATCTTGAGGAATCTAAAGTTGTTTTAAATTTGTTTTAAATTTAAAATTATTTTGGAAATTTTTTCAGAACTTTTAAATATCTGTCGAAATTAATTATTTGTAGGCGAAATTTGAGTAATTTTAAGAGATATGTAGAAGTTTTGAAAAGATTCAAACGTAATGTAAAACTTGAAATGATAGCCTAATATAAAACAAAATGTAGATTTTCGGAGATTTTAAACAAAAAAAATTAAAATGATTTGTTGAGAAATTTTTTTTAAATAATTAGAGAAAAAAAGATTCTTTTCCAGAATTGTGATTCTTAAGATTCCTAGAAAAATTAAAAATAATTTTTCATTTGAAAAACCTATTTTATGAGAATATTTAAAAAGTTTTTAAAGATTTAAACAACATTTTCAAAAAAGATTCTAGAAGATTTTAAGAAAACTTTCTAAAATTTGCATGATAACTTTTAATCTTTTTAAAAATCCTAAATATCTCTTATAAAATTATTCACATTTTTTCTACAAATGCTAATTCATAAATTATACATCAAAATTTTAAAATTTCACTTACAAATTAACAATTTTTCAAATACAGCAATCAAAATTGTAACGTTCAAAGTTTAAAGGCTCTTCGAAATTTGAAGGATTCCAGGCTTTCTATGTCAAAAAATTTAGTTAAGTTTCTTTACTTTTAAATATTTGGTTTCAATTTACTTTTCTCAAATAAAAATCCAAATATTGCTAAATATTCAAAAATTAATCTTTTTTTTAATTAAAAATTTAAAAGTTAATGGGTTAAAAATGGAATATTTTAGACTGAAACAATATTTTTAATTTAATAAAATTCTTTAATTAAGAATATATTATTATGAAGTTATTTTAAAATTGAAAATAGTTTATAAACTTTCAGTCACACGTTCAAAATCTGAAAATTCTTAAATTTTGAACTGATTTAAAATCGTTTTGTCAAATCGTTTTTGTTCACTTTTTATTACTTAAAGTACAGATGAATTAAAAAAATTACTTATTTAATAAATAAAAATGTTTTTTTATCCAAAATTCTCAACATCAAAGGCTTTTATTTTTGATTTGTTCAAGTCTTCAAGAAAACATTTAAAAATCCTTTAAATTACAAACATAAGCTTAGAAATTAAATATTTTAATGGAAAATTTTTTAAGTAAAAAAAAAATGAATTACGTATTGTAAGCTAAATAATAGCATAATTAAAAAAACATAACAATTCAACTAATTATTTAAAAACTGTTGAAATCGAACGTCGACAGATTTTCTTCAAAATAAATTAATTTTCAATAAAATAGTTGAACTTTTCAACTACACAAGTCAAATTTTCAACCAAATAGTTGAGTTTTGAACTAAAAAATAGCAATTTTCCACCAAAAAGGGAAGTTAAATTGTCATTAAAAAACACTAATAATTAACGTGAATTTTCAACTAAAAAAAGATAAATTGTGGGTCCGGATGCAATAAGGGCACATAAAATTTTTTCGTGTGAAAACGAAGTCCCCTGGAGGCTTTAGAAAAAATTTTCGAATTTTAATTTTCAA
>NC_046665.1:109545699-109550122 GCF_010883055.1 Belonocnema kinseyi | reverse complement strand
TTTTTTATTGATAATTATTAATTTTAGGTGGAAAATTCAATTAATTACTTAAAAATTCGTTTTTTCAATGAAAATTAATTTTAAACTGAAAATTTAACAATTTCATTTAAAATTTCATCATTTTAGGTGGAAAATTCGATTATTTGGTTAAAAATTTGACTTTTAAGTTATAAATTGGTCTTTTTGTATAAATTAAAGTGTTTTTTATTTAAAATAAAACTATTTTTGTGTTGAAATATCAACTATTACATTTTTTGTTCCAAATTGATATTTTTTGGTTGAAAATTCCACTACTGGGCTGAAAGTTGAACAACTACATTAATGAAAAATAATTTTCCTTTGCTTGAAGAATCATCATTTTAGTCCAAATTCATATTTTTTGGACGTAAATTGCGCAATTTTAGAAGAAAAATGAACTTTTTGATTGACAGACAACTTTTTGTTAAAATTTCTTATTTGCTGGTTGAAAGTTCAATTATTTTGTAAAAAAATTCATCTTTGGCTTAAAAATTATTAGTTTTTTAGTATTTAGGTTGAAATATCAACTATTAAATTTCGTGTCGAGAATTCATCGTTGTAAGTTAAAAATTAAATTATTGGTTGAAATATTAACTTTTACATTTTTTCGCTCAGAATTAATTTTTTTGGGTAAAAAAAAAAGAACTTGTCGGGTTAAAAATGAAACTGGGTCTTTTTTGGAAAAAAAGTTCAACAATTTTGTGCAAAAGTTATTTTTGGTTTAGGATTCAACCATTTTGTTAATAATTCGTCTTTCTTGATTGAATAATTTTCTATAAAGATTAGTAATTTTAGTTGATATTGAGAAAATTTGACTTTTCGTGTTCAAATGAATTTTTTTTTTAATTCCTCATTTTAGTTGCAAATTAATCTGCTTGGTTGAAAATTAAATTCTTACTGAAAATTTTAATTCTTCTTCTGGAGTTTAGTTTTTCAAAAAATATTTATTAATAAAAGTAAGAATATTTTTTGTATGACGATGCGAATGATTGTTCTAAAAAATAAATTTTTTTGTTAAGATTCATCACAACGAACAAACAAAAATGCTCCTTTTGCAACCTAAAAAAATTAAAAATAAATTTTTTTCGGACAAAAATAAAGAAGAGGAGCAGTTTGCATCAATTTGATAATTGGACATTAAAGAGGATTTTTAATTTGGATTTTAATCGAATTTAAATTTCTTACATTTTCTAAATTAAGTTTTTTGTGCAATCTTGATATTTAAATATTTGAAGTTTTTACAAAAAAAAAGTATTTTTAATAAAAAATAATGGTTTTTTTTAAAATTCGTCTAGTTAGAAAATTTAATAGTCATTTGATTTTTTTTCTTTTATGAATGAAAACTCTTTTTCAGTTTAAAAATCAACTATTTTGTGATCTTTTTTGGATCAACTAAACTGTTCTTGATTTAAAATAATAATATTTGTTAGTTTAAATATCAACTATTGTTATGATATTTTTTGTTGAGAATTAATTGTTTTTAAATAAAATTTCCACTGTTTAGGTGAAAATTCGTTGCTTGTTATGTTTGGTTAAAAATTAATTTTATTTTATTGTTGTAATAATGCAATATCAACTATTATATTTTTCTATGCGTATTCATTTTTTAGTTGAAAATTCAGTTGTTTTCTTATAATTATCGTTTTTTTGGCTAGAAAATTTAACTATTTGATTGAACATGAAACTGTTTTTGATTAAAGTTTAATTTTTCACATAGAGTAGCCTATTTGGTTAAAATTGCAACAATTTTTTTGAAAATACATCTTTTTTGCTTTAAATTTTAATTATTTTGTTTCAAAAGCAAATGTTCGGTAAAAAATTCATATTTTTTAAATTCAACTATTTGTTTGAGGATTCAAGTATTTTGTTGAAATAAAGCCATATTCTTTAGATGAAACAAATAAATTTGAATTTTTCTGGACAAATTCAGTGGGATCCCAGTATTTGAAATTTCGCACTGTAAATTTGAACCAGATACATCTAGTCCGCCAATCGCTGGTCTGAAAACAACCGCGGTTTTCAAAAAAGCTTTCTCCGGATTGGTGGATTCACAAATCACGTGTTGGTTTACAGACCAATAAGAGGTTTCTTTGCCGGAAGAAGAAAGACGAAATGTCATGCGAGGCTGGCGCATGCGTCATGTAAATAATTCTCTTTTAATTATTCTTCACGATGGTAAGTTCATATATTCATAAAATATTGAATAAAACCTTATCTTTTAACCTTTAACAAACGGTACATATAATTTTTGAATCTCCGCATAAAAGGATGTACAAGATAAAAACAGATTTAAATCGACGCAAATCGCCGACGAAAATGTCACCTGACAATGCACGCCAAAATTCAACTTTTTTGTTTATTTATCTGATTGTTTATAACACAATCAAATTGTTTGAGTTATCGTCAATATTTTTCTGTTTTTGGTTTATGTCCAGTTTCTCTGTTGAAATCTAAATGATTTTGAAAAAATAATTTGAGGTTAGTTTCGAAAACTAATCTGAATCCATTTTGTCACATATGCCAGATGTGGGATGAAAATGGGTTAAAAATTGATTTACCAGTGTAATTTTGTTAATTTTGAAGTAAAAAATGACTGATTTTATCATTAAAATTATGAAATTAATTTTTGAAATTTTTATTATTACTATTCTGGTTTGAAAATGTGAGTAGAATAATTTGAGTAAAACTGTTTATTTTTGACCATTTTGTATTATACAATTGTTTACAGTCAACAAGTGTTAATTTAAACAAATATTTCATAATTGAATTGTTTGTATTCGTATTAAATATGTTTGTTTATTGTTTTTCACCTGAATGATGAGACACTCAGCTCGCTTTGATACATAACTGAAGAAAAACCTTTGTTCCCTAATATATCAAACTCTGAATGGTGAAAAATAAAAATGTCTTTTTTTCCTTTTTATTACTTTTTTTTTTTTCTTTAAGAATTTGGGTTTTTTTTTTGTTTATAGGGGTTCGTGAAAGTAGTGAAGAATAAGCAATACTTTAAGCGTTATCAGGTAAAATTCAAGAGGCGTCGCGAAGGTAAAACCGATTATTATGCTCGTAAACGCTTGACCGTCCAGGACAAGAATAAATACAATACTCCTAAATACAGGTTGATTGTTCGTCTGTCAAATAAGGACATCACTTGTCAGGTAAACAAATCTTTTATTTTTGATATTTGCTTATTTGTATATTCAGGGTGTCTAGCGACCTTGAAAATCTTGAATTTGAATTTTTTATTATTTTTTTCCTTTGAAAATGGTTATTTTATTGAAATTCGAAGAGTATTTTAAAGTTTTTACTCTATTTTGAAAGAAATATCTCGTTTAGAACAAATTTTGCTACTGAAAAGTTTTTTATTTATCAAGAAACAATTTTTTTTTTCGTTATATAATAAGTATTTAGATTTCAAGGCACTTTTTGTCGACTTTACCATTTATTTTTTAGGTTGAAATGAAAAGATAAATTGTGAATAATTTTATTAGTTTTTTTAATTTCTTTTTCACTAATATAAAATTGGATTAACTGTCTTCCAAAAAAGTGTCTTTTTGATTCAAAATAAAAATTTTTAGATGAAAATTTAACTATTTTGCTGAAAATTTAATTTGTTAAATTTCAAGTATTTTGGTAGAAAATGTAACTGTTTCGTTGAAAGTTCGAGTTCTGGGGTTGAAAATTAATATATTTTGATAGAAAATTCGGTTTTTATTGAAATTTAATATTTTGGTTTTGAAAATTAAACTTAAATCTTTCTTGATTGAAAAATCAACAATTTTTTTTGTTTTGAAAATGGTTCTTTGTTTAAACAACAGAAATTAAATATTTTTGGATAAAAATCGGAGCACTTTGGTTGGAATAAAAATGTCTGGTTAAGGATTCAACTATTTTATTGAAAATCCCTCTTTTTTCGCTGAATCTAATTGTGTGCTTTAAAAGAAAAAACATTTTGTTGAAATATTGAAAAAAAAAAGATTTTTCAACTATACATTTAACTATTAAATTTTTCGTTGACAATTTATATTTTTTAGTTGAAAAGTAATTTTTTTTTTTAGAAAATTCGTCTTTTTGGTAGAACATTAATCTTCTTGGTTGAAAATACGATTCCAATAAAAGATTCATGATTTTAGTTGGAAATTTATCATTTTGTTTGTAATTTAACTTTTTGTTAATTAGTGCTTTTAAACTGAAAATTCAACTATTCCCATTAATTATTTCATAATTTGAGTTGAAAATTAATCTCTTTGGTTAAATATTTATTTCTTCAAATGAAAATTTAACTACATTTAATTTTTGATTAACAATTGTGGGTCCGGATGCAATAAGGGCACATAAAATTTTTTCGTGTGAAAACGAAGTCCCCTGGAGGCTTTAGAAAAAATTTTCGAATTTTAATTTTCAA